>NW_025534227.1:32500-244100 GCF_020615455.1 Coregonus clupeaformis | reverse complement strand
TTGTGGGTGTGGAATGACTCCTGAGTGAATAATGTGAAACAGAGATGAGGTTCTATAAAATAACTGCTTCTCTAGAGTCTAGTCTGAATAGCAAACAAAAAAGATCTACTTTTTAGGAGACTTGTAAGTGAGTGAGATTGGCCATGGGTGGTGGTTGGTGAGGATGTTACTGTTCTAAAGGACTTTTAAATAGATTTCAACATCTGAGAATACCTATTCACTCTTTAGAGTATAGCTGTTCCGCTTCTTTGTATAACAGCTTGCTCTTTTCACTCAATACACAATATTATGTCATGTATAAACACATAGAGATACACTCAGTCATACACACATTCATACAGGCTAGTGTCTCTTGGGGGAATAATAGACAAGCCACCTCCATAACACACCAAGCCAGACTACCTCAGATGGAAACCCAGTCTCCACAGTTTTCAAAGAGGGGGGAAAGAGGCAGTCTCACCAAGGGAGGAGGGGAGAGAGAGAGAGATGAGAGACAGAGAGAAAGAGAGAGACAGACAGCGAGAGACAGAGAGCAAAAGATAGAGAGAGAGCGAGAGAGCGAGAGAACAGAGAGAGAGAGAGAGCCAGAGAGAGAGAGCCAGAGAGAGAGAGACAGAGAAGAGAGAGCCAGAGACAGAGATCATGAAGCGACAGTCTTTCCAGAGGAGGAGTGAAGGAAGAAGATAACGACCCACAGCAGGAGGAGGAGATGATGAACCAGCCTATATTAATACAACAGGCAGACAGCACTAAAACACAGCAGGAGTCCTTTGTGAGTGGAGATATCAACAGTGTTGCTCTTGCACAACCGCTGCCTTTTCCACTGGCACCAAGAGACGACAACAGCTACTACTAACTGGGGGAAAATAAGAGAGTAAGAGTGGAGCGAGAGACAGTGGAAAGCAAACCAATGACAGCTGGAGAAGCTCACTTCGAGCCTGATTTGTTTCCTTTGTGAAACCCAGAACAGACCGTACAGAGGACAGCAGTGCAGTTGATGGGGTTTTGGTCATCTCTTGGCCTCGATGCTAATCGCTACTTGAGGACTTATCTCTGCTAACCCTAATCCTGAAAAGACCACTGGGTTGAGGAGGCGAGGACACCACCTCTGTCTCACTGCAGGCTCCAACTCTTCCAGCAACACACACACAGGGAACTCGCTCTCCACACTCACTCAGGTAAGTGTTGGTTCTTGTGTTACATCACTAACTGATCTGCTTAGTTAGACAAGGACAGTTTTGCACCTTTATTTACGCTCTGTTGCATATATGCAAACTACCCATACAGTTCAGGTGAGTGTATGCTGGTTGTGAGTGTGTGCATGTAGCCTATATGCATGCAAATATCCAGAATAACAGTGTGTTAGCATACTTTATTGCCTAACCAAAATAATGTGAAGAGTGTAATTTAGCTGTCATCATAATGACATTTCTAACAGCTGAATATTTAGCTAGACTTTAATACCGTGGGAAGACCTGCTCCCATACCACCCGGCCTAGCCATGAAACCTGAGACTGGTTAAAGCCCAGTCTGACTGGGATCTAACACTACAGCTGGTGGAGTCTACCTGGGAGAGAGAGACAGAGTGGCTGTGGGAAACAGAACTAAAAACCATTGTCAGCGAAATGCATACAAAATACATCGGACAGAACACATTCCACCACGATGGACTCAGTCAGGTCCAGCAACACAACAGGAATAGAAACTCTTTAAAAGGGACACAGACAGTAGGACAAAGATACTGAGCCAACAGTCTGGTATCTGTTTTACATGCCACACCTATAGTTAATAAAGCATTTTACTGTCAAATGAATTGAAGCACTATTCTATGTTTCTAAAAACTTCCCCTTTAATAGAATCAATACATTCAATTCTATCCTAATCCAAGTCAATCTACTGTTGTGATGAAGAGAACAGACATGTAATGTAAATCAAGTAGCCTACAGTGTGATCTGGGTTGGGAGAGGAGAGGTAACACTGTGGTGTAACTGCATAGCTAGAGAGAAGGAGATGGAGAGAGTGTGAAGAGGAGAACTGTGGAATGATGATCATGAGATAATTAATATGAGCAGGATCCTGTCTTGGCATCGATTGTCACACCCAACTGCTATTTACAGTTTATAGGGAACATACTTTCCCACAGCAATAGCAACATATGGCCTACTCATATGTGCATAAAGAATAGACAGAAACTTAGAATAAGTTTTAACACACAAGGCAAACATCGGTGTCTGTCCTTGAAATAACATAGAAAAAAGTCCTCCCTTTATACAGTCAGCCAGTGGGTCCCTCCTCTCGGTCTCATGACTGTTGTGATAACTGTTGTGTGTCAGTCCACAGCTATGCTGCTGGGAGAGCGCTATAATTACTCTAGTACATCTGGAACAGACACAATCCCACTGGACCAGAAAAAACAAATCCTTTACACACCAACATATTACCAGTTTATAACACTCTTTCCAGATCCTCCTCTTTCTTATAGGAGGAGATGGAATCAGTTGATTTCACTCTTTCCTACCTAATCATCAGAAATGCATGCACTAGCAGCTAGCCTATACATTCAAGGATGAACACACAATGGTTTGTCAACATTCCATTGGTGTCAGGTCATCTACATAGTTAGACAGTGACATACAGTATCTCTGACAGTCCATTATGGGTGAAGAATAAGGAATTAAAAAAATGCCTAGATTAGAATAATTACAATATACTGTAATAATAATCCATTATTAATAATCAATCATCCATATTTCATCCACTTTTATCCCTTTACTTGTGCCTTCATTGAAGTGGTCACATCACACAACCTGCACCCAGATACTACAGAGTTGCACCCACCCTCAGTGTGAGTGACATTATGGATGCCAGGGAGGAGATGCTGACCCTGCTACAGAAGCTCTGGACCAAACTGCAGGGTCTCCCCACCGCCAGCTCTCTGGAGATAGGGGCCTTCGCTGTTCTCATCCTCTTTATCGGTAAGCTACACCTCTCAGTGGAGATATACTCCATACACCTAACCATGTGCTTCAGAACATGTCAGAACATGTCTTGCAAAGGATGAACATGTTAGAACATGTCTAGCAAAGGATGAAACTCCAACATCTTTAATATGACTTTAGATAGTGTGAAATCAATCATCCTGTCTGGACATAGCCTAGACATAATTAAAATGTGTAGACTAGCTACTATAACTGTGTTATTTCCTAGTGGTCTTCCTGCTCCTGCTGCTGATGACCTGTTTGACGTGCTGCTGCTGTCGCAGGACCAGAACCAAGGGGCCACATGGTCAGCTGACCTGAGACAACCCCCACTTCCCCCAATAATGAGGAGAGACATTATAAACAGGCACTCTATGGCCCTCTAAACCCCAGAAGAATGAGGACCCATGCAGACTGGTGTGAACTGAAAACCCTCTGTCACCACTGTATCACCAGGAGAGACATTCTGGAAAGGCACTCTATGGGCCTCTTAACCCCGGAGGAATGAGGAGGACCCGTGAGAGATGGACAAGACTAGACTGGGCCTCTAGGACGGCTTCAACTGATCCACACAACATAAGGACACAAGGAACACAGGAGCATGGAAACACACACACATGCATCAAGTAACACAAACAACTGGACATGTAGCTAAAAGATCACAATAGAAGCACACGAGAGAGACGGCTTGGGAAGATGAATGTCTGTCAGTTCTAGGATGTATGGGTGTCAACTCAACTTCTGCCACTGGCTCAGAGATTATAAGAAAGAGCCCTTTACAGTTTTCATCAACAACTCACTCAAATGGAGACATCTTGCCAAACCCCTTGTGAGAGTGTTGCCATATGTATTTTATCTAAAGGACTTCCTTTGCTTTATTGCTGTGTTCACGTGCTAGACGGAACTAGGAAACTCAGAAAGCCGCACCTGAACAAGCCATCATCTCATTCTCAGGGGATTCAGAGGACCATGCCTGCCCTCTGCTGTACAAACATGGAACGGAGGCAGTGAGGAAGCCTTGTAATATGCTTCACAGTTATACACAACAGAAAAATAGTAATGTTGTCATTTACATATAGTTGTTGCATAGGTTAAAAAGGGTATCTCTTCCTTCTTAAAAAAGCATTTTCTTAGCCTGCCTAAAATAGTGCCATACGCTTTTGTATCTCTCTTGCATGAAATAAAACAAAATGCAGATGATTGTGGTGTGTTATATCAGTGGTTCCCAAACTATGTGACGCGCCCAGAGGGGTCAGCAGGGGAGACGCAGGGCACCACCCCCCAAAAAGAATCTATCCGGTTTTCAACGTACTGTTGAATGTTTTTATAATAGAATGCACAAGGTGCAATTTCTAAATTGTTTTCCTCTTGTCATGTCAATCATTGCATACCTTCGAGAGCTATTTATAACTTGTAAGAAATGTCCAGATCAACTAGCCCATGTCAGCTAATGTTTTTTAGCTAGGTTTTTAGCCTGTTGATTTTGTTATAATGTTTGAGTCACTCAAATATCACATGAACACACACTAGACATGGCAAAACGTATACAACTGCAAGAAAATGTGTTTTAAAACCGCAAAAGTTTCTCCGCACACCATGACCAAATGTGTAGATTTGCAGGAAATACTGTAAGCGTTTAAACCTGCAAAATCTTCTCTTCGTCAACAAGAGGGGTGTGACAGTTTGTGTTATGAACAGTGCTTGTGCTCACAGAAATAGACATGGCACGCGAGCGCAGGGGGGCGCGAGATGTTCCCCAATGCTGGAAGGGGGGCCTGAGTGAAATAGTTCGGAAACCCCTGTGTTATATAACACTCACCCCTATTGCTCACAGAATGACACCATGGCCTCGAAGTCTGTGATGGAAACCTTGTCCTGATCTTTCTCAGAGCCACGCTTTGCCTGCAGAGAAGTCACACAATCATTCACTCAACGTTAAATAAACAAACATAAAAAGATTTGAACACTGTACACACCAATTGCATTTACAGCACTATCATGTTGCTATACTGATAACCAGCCTGTGAGACAGGTTGACAGTGTGGTCCAGACGTCACCTGTTTGCGCGCCACCTCCTTGCGGATGAGGAAGTTCAACTGCTCCCTGTCCTTGGGGGAGTAGTAGGTCCTGCAGGAAGAGGGCAGCCCGTCTCGCCCCGCACGCCCAGATTCCTGGTAGTAACTGGCCAGTGACTTGGCCAGGTTCCAGTGGGCCACAAACCTGACATTAGCTTTGTCCACCCCCATGCCGAAGCTGATGGTGGCCACAATGACAAGCACCTTACCCTGCATCCAATCAGTCTGAGCCTCTGTGCAATCTCCTGCCTTCAACCCTACACAAGCAGGAGATAAAGGTCAAGAGTCATGCCACCCACTTTGTTATGTCTCGTCTCACCACCAATAAAACAATCTGCTTGATTCTCATCTTTATCAAACTTTTGCATTGCCATTTACTATCCTAGCCCACAATGTTTGCAAGCCCTTGAGGAATGTCTCACCTGCATGGTAAGGCTTGGCCAGGACTCCCAGCTTAGTCAGTTGGTAAGCCACCGTCTCACAGCTTTCTCTGGTCCGACAGTACACGATTCCACAACCCTGAAAAAAGACATACAGATAACTATCCCAAGCTAAGTACCATGCACTGATTATAAGGATGGGTGATATATTGAATTGCCAAGAGTGTGCAAAGCTGTCATCAAGGCAAAGGGTGGCTATTTGAAGAATCTCAAATATAAAATATATTTTGATTTGTTTAACACTTTTTTGGTTACTAGATGATTCCATATTTGTTATTAAAATAGTTTTGATGTCTTCACTCTTATTCTACAATATAGAAAATAGTAAAAATAAAGAAAAACCCTGGAATGAGTAGGTGTCCAAACTTTTGACTGGTACTGTATATCGTGAATCGTCCATAGGTTTAAAAAATAAATACAAATAGACTTATGATTTTTAGGCCATATCGCCCAGCCCTAACTGATTACACCATCCATTAGATATAGGGTACAGTAGGAAGATATATTGCATGTAAGAGAGAGTCAGATTGGAATCTAGTCCACCAACCTGTCCTTTGGGGCCTTCCCCCAGGGTCAGGGCCTCCCTGATGAAGGCATGCAGGTGCTTGTAGGGGTCCTCCAGTAGCTCCCTGTACACCACCTCATAATGCAGGTTACTGCGAAACACGGGCGTGGCAAAGGACAGCGGTGATCGCAGCCTCAGGGACTTTGCTATGTCCTCCTGCACCTTCTGGGGTGCCGTGGCCGTCAGCGCCACGCAGGGTACCCCAGGAAGACGGGCACGCAGATTGCCCAGTTTGAGGTAGTCTGGTCTGAAGTCATGCCCCTACTGGGAGACACAGTGAGCCTCGTCCACAGCCAGGTAGGAGAGGAGGCTCCGGGAAAGCAGGCCTGTCAGGCAGGGCTGGAAGGCAGGGGAGGCCACCATCTCTGGGGTGATGTAAAGCAGCTTCAGCCTGGGGCTCTCACTCTCCAGATTGGCCAGGATCAGACGGCGCTCCCCTGCAGGGAGCTTGGAGTTGATGGAGCATGCAGGAATGTTCAGGTCTCTTAGGTGGTCCACTTGGTCCTGTGATGGAGGATACAGAGAAAGGGATCATCATTGAAGAAACCTAAATACACAGCTAGCTATGAAGTTAAGGATAACTCAACCTATATCAGAATCAATCATGTAATCAGGACAAATCATACAACAGAAGAAAATACTAAAGAAGAGAGACTGACCTGGATAATAGCGATTAGAGGGGATATAACCAAGGTAATACCCTTTGCCAACACTGCAGGAAGCTGGTAGCAGAGGGACTTCCCTGCCCCAGTTGGCATGCACACAAAAACATCCCTGTCACCTGCACACAACAGGGGCAGTAATTTACACCATTCCATCGACAGTCCGATTAGGGCAACTGCATTACTCAGATATTTTTAATGACAATAACTGATCATGCTAGCTTAGTAGTCAATGAACTGGTTGAAGAATTGGCTAATTAGCTTGTTAGCTAGCTAGAATTAATAGAGCCGTTCTTAGGTTGCGTAAGTTATTGTTAGTCCAACATTTTTATTATGGTCCTTACCTTTAACAACTGCTTTAACAACGTCCTCCTGCTTCTGGGATCGGAACTTATCGAACCCAAAATGGGTTTTTAACGCCTTTTTAATGGAAGTCATATCTTATCCCGAAAGACTTCTTCTTCGATGAGGTTTAACAGCGGTTGGCATCCAACAAATGTTGCCCCAGAAAGACTTCCAACTTGACAACAAACTTCATTCTCTAGCCGTCGCGTATCGATGACATCACGCCATTCGGCTATATTTTCACCAGTGAATCCTTTTAAACACATTTTATCTACGGTTCTCTTTTACATTTACATTTTTATTTTTTGTGCAAAAAACATTAACACACACAACTCTGACTGGATCCATCGTCCATGGGTACACGCCTTTGTTTTCCTGGCCAATGAGAATCGAATACGCTGTGATTAACACCTTGCTTGCCACGACCCAGGCCAGGACAGATTTTCATGCAAGGATTTTAATTTTTTTGTCTCGACAGGTGAGTTGAGTCTCCGTTTACATTTGAGTTCTGGTTGACTTTGGTGGCCTCCAACGATCACTTTATCAACACCAAAACCAAAAACACTGACACAATCAAAAACCTTGAATTATTTATCAATAAAGCAGGAAGAGAAGAGGCACAGGATTGCAGAATATTAAAAGGAGGATAAATCCACTTCATCTCCATGGATCTCTCCACTTCATCCTCTGTTTCTGACACTGTCTGTGTGCTCTGGGGTATGTACTGAGGTTAATGCCACTTTGAGATGGTTTGATATTGGTGACCTAGATGCATGGCAATGTATAATAAACCCAGGGTTTCATCTCTCCTCTGACTAGGCTGTGAGCTGAGTGACACCCAGAGAAAGGCAGTGTTTGAAATAGAGGAGGAGGATTTGTTGGAGCATCAGTTCTTTATCCGAACGGTCAGTCTGTTCAAGTCTTTAGTCCGTCTCCAGCCCTCTCCACACACCCCATTAGCAGAGATCACTTTGACTTAGTCTGTGAAACAAAAATAAACATAGTCCAATGACAGCCCAACCCATAATCTCTGCTCCCCTTGTGTATAGATGTGTCTGAGTGCAGAGGCCAGCAAGGAGATGCATGTAGTGGAGGTACAGGACAGAGTTGGGGAATACTCCAAGCCAGTGCCCATTGCCACTCTTCACCCTATGTGCCAACCTATGGTCAGTTTCAGTGGGTTTGAGCTCATGCCACCTGTCACCTTCAACCTTCGCTCTGGGCAGGGCCCCCTCTTCATTTCTGGACAGCATGTGACATGTAAGTAACTGAGATATGAGAAAATTATGTTATTGTTGAGAGAACGGCATGAAAACAAACATTCAGTAGAAACTATTTGTATGTCAATTCTGGGACTCTGTTCTTTATTTGGCTTTAAGTTAAATTCAAATGATACCTGGTATTTGTGTGCTGTCATAGTGGTCTTTGAGGAGGAGGAGGAGGAGGAAGAGGTCTTCTCATCAACATCCCCACTTGGTAAGTAAACAAATCTAGAACTTCTAAGCTTCATAAAAGGATTACCTATTTTGATCCCTTATGACATTGTACAGTTCAGTATGAAATAGTTATTGTGTTTTTATTTCAGATCATGTTGGGCTTCATTAACATGATAAAAGTTGAAGGACTTCAATAAAACACAGCACAAAAAGTAAGACTTTTGAGTTTCGTATATTTATTCATCACAGAAAGTGCATTGTTATTGCAGGATTAATATTTCACAATAGATGACAATAATACTACAGTATTCTTTCAAATGTGCGAAAATACAGAGCATGTGAGTGCACAGCATAACTCGAGTAAGGAAGAGGCAGAAAGAATCACATAGAAGCAGCAGCATCAGTGGTCACATAGCTATTCAATAGCATGATGGTCTTATTCTTTACAGTAATTAAGGTTCTGATTACTCTACAGGAGTGGTGAGAGGGTAACCATAGGGTGGAGGGATGGTGTTAAGAGGGAATGTTCAGCCCCACAGGCACAGGGAGGGACATAGGCAGTAGGCCTTGCTCCCAGGGGACTTGATCACCAGGTCCTTAATGATCTCTGTAGTGCCGAACAGAGGGAACAGCTTCTCGTTGAAGCTCTCGTTGTAGGTGTAGATGTGGGAGCGGCTGTCTACGTCATAGAAGGACAGCTGGCCCTGGTCATAGTCCAGGTAGACGGCCACCTTGCGGGGGATGAGGCCTGGCGGCAGGGCAGTGAAGGGCACGGTCAGGGCCTTGAGCTCCGTGCCCCTCTCCAGGCGCAGGGTCAGGTAGCCCGTGTCTGTGTTCAGGGACTTGAAGCCTTTCCTCAGGGCTGACTCCTTGGCCACGCCCAGCCGAAAGTCCCGCTCCCCCACCTCCACCTCCCAGTAGTGGCGGCCAGAGTTGAAGCCCTCCACCCCTGTGGCACACCACCAGCCATCGAAGCGCTGGTGATAGTTTGGCACGTCCTTCCTCTCGAAGCCACAGCGCATCTTCTTCTCGTCGTTGGAGATCAGCAGGTCAGGGTTGGCCGTGTCCAGGTCAAGGGAAATCTCCACTGCTGCATTAGAGATCCAGTCCCATACTGGAATATAGATAAAACAGATTAGTTACAAATATTAGGGAAATAAAGATACGTTCTGTGAACATCACATCTGGCTCTGTCAATACCTGTCCAAGGCATCACATACCTGAGTGAGGAATGTAGCGGGCAGCACCTATCTTCTGAGTCCTCTGCTTCCATATGAGCCACTGTTGGGGGATGGCTTCCTGCAAGCACAAAGACGGAGAGGGAGAAAAGCGTCATTGGTAAATATCAGAGCTGTTAACATGAATATACATTCATGTATTTTAAAGGGGGACAATTGATATTGAAGGAGGCCCCCACCTTGTCCAGGCCCCTGTGTCAGTAAGACCCACATGATCAGTTCCATGGCTGTCAGGAGGTTGGGCATGTGGCGACTCCTCCATGCGGCCTGGAGGTCCTCCAGAACCTGAGCCACAGCCTCCCCAGGCCACACACTTTGCTCAGGTTGGGCTCTCAGGTCATTGGTCCAGTTGATGATGGTCCTCTTAGCATTCTCCATGTCCTGCTCACTGAACAGGTCCTGCTCCCTCCACTCTCTCTCTTCTCTGGCCAGCCATCCGACTGCATGGGCCTCTTCTGCTGACAACAGGTGGAGACTCATTCAGCACTGTTTGGAGAAAGTCACCTGCAAGCTATACAGTATATATTAATAGCTGTTACACTATACTGGTTCCTGCCCTCCATACCTTGCTCTCCAGCAGAGACGCCACTCCAGGATGAAGGCCCTGCAAAGAGGAGTGGCCAGATGTCCTCTAGTTTCCAGATGTTCTCCAGCACCTCAGACCTCTGCAGAGAGGGTATAGTGGGGGGTTTAGTAGACTTGTTTATCCTCCAAACTAGACCTGACAATGGATACTTGTTCCCTGTATAATGGATGTTACAAAAGGTGTGTATATATTTCAGTGTACCTGACACACTCGATTGAGATCTCTAGCCAGCTCCACAATAAACAGCTGATTTGCTTCCAGTGGCTCTCTCTTCTCATTCTTCGCCCTCTTGCGAGATTCCTGATGGAGAAAAAAAGAGTGAAAAGAGTTAGCCATAGAACACAAAGTTTCAATGAAATAGAAATAGTAGGAAAAGAGGAAAGGAAACTGATTTAGAGGACTGAAATTGGGTTTTTACTAGTGCTTTAGAAAGTAATAAGGTCAACCCAGAAAAGAAGGAGCCACTTGGCCTTATCAAAATGCACACCATGCTCTTCTCCTGTCAGCAGGAAAGAAAGAGATCTCCTCTCTCCCATAACCCCCCTGACTACATCTATTATCTACCCAACAACACCCTCATTTACTTGTTTACACAATCAAATTAAACTAAATCAAATCAACAGTCTGTGCAGGTTACTTGGCCCTCTGTAGCAAGACTGGCCCTGCAAGCTCTCTGCTGCTTTCTCATCTGACAGCAGTAATCTGTTTGGCCTGGGTTTTTCCATAACACACACACACACAAGTAAACTTTGATTTGATTTGGTTTAAATATAAATCAATAGGGCATTAAATCAAACTACGGAAAAAATTACTTGAGTAAGCATGTAACTGGTGGCGCTACCATGACAACCCCTCCACAACAACCCCTCCACAGCCTCACTACAGACCCTGGTTCGATTCCAGGCACATTGTGTTTTTGTTGTTTGGAGTATTTGTGATGCATGACAGGAGTTTGACCTACCTTAAGCTTGGCTGTGATGTTCTTGACCGGCTCAACTATAAAGTGGAAACACTGCATCATCTTGGCAACTGTGCTGAGATTCTACAAAGAAAAAGCAGCATTAGAGATGTACCTTGACAGACAGGGCACCTGATAGCAGGTCACCTCTACTTGACAATGTTCAAGTGGGCCGATCCATCCATCACACTACCTGTGTAACACAGGCGGCTGGTGGCACCTTAATTGGGGAGGACAGGCTCATAGTAATCACTTGAACGGAATAAATGGAATGGTATCGAACACATCAAACACTTGCTTTCCAGGTGTTTGATACCATTCCATTCACTCCAATCCAGCCATTATTATGAGCCGTCCTCCCCTCAGCAGCCTCCTGTGCTGTGTAAGGATTTCAGATTGACAGGTGCTACTGAACTAAAACCACACCACTGATCTGAGTCCGTGGTAGCAGGACCACCTAAATTCTCTAAGGGCACTCAAATGGTTTGAAATCTAAAACTACCCCTGCCCTACTTTCATTAGAAATATGTCAGCCGTTCCACCCCACTGCCCTATATTCTGTCCCCAGTCAAGTTAAAAGACGCTGGCATTATGGGCAAAGGAATAATGCAGCTCCACTGTTAAGAAGATTTATTTAAATAGTTAATCATAGGGTGGAGGACAGGCAACACATTTACATTTACATTTTAGTAATTTAGCAGACGCTCTTATCCAGCGACTTACAGTTAGTGAGTGCATACATTTTTCATACTGGCCCCCGTGGGCGAACCCACAACCCTGGTGTTGCAAGGCCATGCTCTACCAACTGAGCACAGGGGACCTACGTAAATGGCTAATCGTACTGGACCAAATCATAACAGCAACACCTCTGTGGTCATCATAACATGAAGGATACCTCCCCTTTGGAATCTTTAATGATACGCTGACCTAGTTTTGTGTGGATGTTATTAAAGTCATATTATCATTGTGAGAGAAGCAGGGGTCCTACCTACTTCTAGAGCCTGGGGCATCAACTGATCATTAACTGGGTTAGGATGAGTGATAACAGTCAGAGCAGAGGTTACTTGGCCCACTAACATGACTGGCCCTGCAAGCTCTCTGCTGCTGTCTCATCTGCCAGCAGTAATGTGTTTGGCCTGGGTTTTTCCATAACACACAAACACACACTCCTTGCGGGCTAAGCCAGTAACTCTGCTGTCAGCAGCAGGGTAAATGTGGAACGTGAGTTTAGTCAGTGTGCCACTGAAGCCATTAGCAGATTACCCAGGAGGACTTCCAAACAGGGTTTTAGGTCCTGATACAGCCAAGCACAACCAGATAGAGGATGGCAAGCACAACAGAGACCAAATAATAATGACTGGTGCAAAATAATAATATTGCTAAATGAAATGCATATTCATTAGCACACATTGAGGAGAGCAAAACCAGGTGGCATTTGTTATAAAATGCATGGTAAACTTTTGTCAACCTTTTGTAATAGAATACAAATAAATACAATGGAAGGAAATGGAATAGAATGCACAAAAAAAACTGTCAGTAGGCAAATTAAATAATGAAAACAAAAACAGGAAACATTTTTCAGGTATTCAGAGTAGGCCTATGTGTATTGCATCTTTTGTTTGAGTGACAGTGACCCAGTTACAGACCAGTCTAGACGCAGTCTGCGCACAAAGTAATGAGCAGGGTCGTGTGACTTTGCGGCACTCCCAGAGAGCTTGATCCTATCCTATAAATCCTTGGTTGACATTGCAACATGTCCAATTTTGCACTATGCATGATAGTTATTAGGTTATTTTGCGACACTAAACAATTCCATGCTGTTATGTGACGTCTGTGGACTTTCATGCAATCGAAATTCTGTATTATATTTGATAGAAAATGTCACACAATCATGCAGTTGAATCGTACAAACTTGTAAGACATACCTGTCACAATGTTGTAATGTAAGCCGATTGGTGTCTTCTATGCACAGGAGAAATTCTACTGGAGAACAAGTTGACTGTATGCTGCAGTATGACTGACCTTGTTTACATACAAGATTTTCGTAGGAACGAGGAGGGTTCGGCTCTCTCCATTTCTGAATCCGAAGGCAGACAAACAGCGCCGCCATGATTGTTGTGGTATCTCAGTCGTCCACGAAGCGGAACAGCGGGCTGTCTAGCTCCCGCCTATCCTTTCTTTGGATTGGTGGATAAAAATCATTATTGCAATCCCTTTTTGAATGTTCGATGAGGTTTGTTGACGTCAACCGCCTGTATTCAATGGAGAGATGCCATGCTACTAGCCTCATGTCATGAATATGCATAGCCATCTCGAGACAACTCCGACATAAAGTGTTTTTTCTCAAAGTTGCCGGGATATCACTTGTCCTACTTATATCCGTAGAGAATAATTAAGCTGTCCAATAGATTGAAGGTGTCTGTAATAGAATAAACGTGGCAAAAACAAATGTAGACGTTAATAAATGCTTTTCTATGCCTTCCAAAATGTTTTTTACATGGGGGAGTGCCAAGATTGAGGCACGGTGACTTCAAAACAGCCCTGTAAATCATCTAGTGTATATATAAGACATTGACTGAGAAACATTTTAAAGATTAACTTAGCCTTAAGATGCTTTTGGGAAAACGGGCCCTGTTCAGTACATTGTAAAGGCATCCTCTCTGTAGTATGATCCAGTGTTCACTACTTGACATGAGAATCTGAGTTTCAGAAGCTGAGTAGTTAACTGTGGTATATTTCAGATTACTTCAAAAGAAAGTTCCATTACAACATGGCTAAAGAGCGAATCCATTTATCCATTAGTTTCAAGTTTTAATGTCACCTGCACAAGTACACTGAAATGCCTTTCTTGCAAGCTCCAAACCCAAATGCAGTAATCAATATCAATGTAGCACTAAAAATAAAATAAGGTAGAACAAACACACACAAAAAGTAAGAAATAAGAAGAACATGAGAAAGTAAGAATCTATATACATGGTCAGTTCCAATATCATATTTACAATGTGCAGGGATACTGGAGTGATAGAGGTGTGTGTGTGTGTATATATACTGAACAAAAATATAAATGCAACATGCAACAATTTCAATGATTTTACTGAGTTACAGTTCACATAAGGAAATCAGTCAATTGAAATAAATACCTGAGGCCCTAATCTATGGATTTCACATGACTGGGCATAGGCCCACCCACTGGCCCAGCCAATCAGAATGAGTTTTTCCCAAACAAAAGGGCTTTATTACAGACAGAAATACTCCTCAGTTTCATCAGCTGTCCGGGTGGCTGGCCGCTCCCTCAAAACTTGAGAGATTTGTGGCATTGTGTTGTGTGACAAAACTTTACATTTTAGAGTGGCCTTTTATTGTCCCCAGCACAAGGTGCACCTGTGTAATGATCATGCTGTTTAATCAGCTTCTTGATATGCCACACCTTTCAGGTGGATGGATTATCTTGGCGAAGGAGAAATGGTTCACCTTCCAACAGGACAACGACCCTAAGCACACAGGAGTGGCTTCGGGACAAGTCTCTGAATGTCCTTGAGTGGCCCAGCCAGAGCCCGGACATGAACCTGATCGAACATCTCTGGAGATGGAGAGACCTGAAAATAGCTGTGCAGCAACGCTCCCCATCCAACCTGACAGAGCTTGAGAGGTTCAGCAGAGAAAAATGGGAGAAACACCCCAAATACAGGTGTGCCAAGCTTGTAGCGTTATACCCAAGAAGACTCGATGCTGTAATCGTTGCCAAAGGTGCTTCAACAAAGTACTGAGCAAAGAGTCTGAATACTTATGTAAATGTCTTATTTCAGTTTTTATTTTTAATAAATTATCAAAAATGTCTGAAAACCTGTTTTTGCTTTGTCATTATGAGGTATTGTGTGTAAAAAACAAACAATTGAATCAATTTTAGAATAAGGTTCTAACGTAACAAAATGTCAAAAAAGTAAAGGGATCTGAATACTTTCCGAAGGCTCTGTAGACAGGTGTTTGCCTTTCCAAATCATGTCCAATCAATTGAATTTACCACAGGTGGACTCCAATCAAGTTGTAGAAACATCTCAAGGATGATCAATGGAAACAGGATGCACCTGAGCTCAATTTCGAGTCTCATAGCGAAGGGTCTGAATACTTACAGTGAGGGAAAAAAGTATTTGATCCCCTGCTGATTTTGTACATTTGCCACTGACAAAGACATGATCAGTCTATAATTTTAATGGTAGGTTTATTTGAACAGTGAGAGACAGAATAACAACAATAAAATCCAGAAAAACGCATGTCAAAAATGTTATCAATTGAATTGCATTTTAATGAGGGAAATAAGTATTTGACCCCCTCTCAATCAGAAAGATTTCTGGCTCCCAGGTGTCTTTTATACAGGTAACGAGCTGAGATTAGGAGCACACTCTTAAAGGGAGTGCTCCTAATCTCAGCTTGTTACCTGTATAAAAGACACCTGTCCACAGAAGCAATCAATCAATCAGATTCCAAACTCTCCACCATGGCCAAGACCAAAGAGCTCTCCAAGGATGTCAGGGACAAGATTGTAGACCTACACAAGGCTGGAATTGGCTACAAGACCATCGCCAAGCAGCTTGGTGAGAAGGTGACAACAGTTGGTGCGATTATTCGCAAAATGGAAGAAACACAAAATAATTGTAAATCTCCCTCGGCCTGGGGCTCCATGCAAGATCTCACCTCGTGGAGTTGCAATGATCATGAGAACGGTGAGGAATCCACTAAGGGGACAGGACAACTTCACCGCATCAAAGGGATGATGGACGGGGTCATGTACCGTCAAATCTTGGGTGAGAACCTCCTTCCCTCAGCCAGGGCATTGAAAATGGGTCGGTGGATGGGTATTCCAGCATGACAATGACCCAAAACACATGGTCAAGGCAACAAAGGAGTGGCTCAAGAAGAAGCACATTAAGGTCCTGGAGTGGCCTAGCCAGTCTCCAGACCTTAATCCCATGGAAAATCTGTGGAGGGAGCTGAAGGTTCGAGTTGCCAAACGTCAGCCTCGAAACCTTAATGACTTGGAGAAGATCTGCAAAGAGGAGTAGGACAAAATCCCTCCTGAGATGTGTGCAAACCCTGGTGGCCAACTACAAGAAACGTCTGACCTCTGTGATTGCCAACAAGTACTAAGTCATGTTTTGCGGAGAGGTCAAATATTTATTTCTCTCATTAAAATGCAAATAAATGTATAACGTTTTTGACATGCGTTTTTCTGGACTCTCACTGTTCAAATAAACCTACCATTACAATTATAGACTGATCATGTCTTTGTCAGTGGGCAAACGTACAAAATCGCAGGGGATCAAATACTTTTTTCCCTCACTGTGTGTGTGGTGTATGTATGTATGTATGTATGTATGTATGTATGTATGTATGTATGTGTGTATGTATGTATGTATGTATGTATGTATGTACAGTGGGGGAAAAAAAGTATTTAGTCAGCCACCAATTGTGCAAGTTCTCCCACTTAAAAAAGATGAGAGGGCCTGTAATTTTCATCATAGGTACACGTCAACTATGACAGACAAAATGAGAACATTTTCCAGAAAATCACATTGTAAGATTTTTTATGAATTTATTTGCAAATTATGGTGGAAAATAAGTATTTGGTCAATAACAAAAGTTTCTCAATACTTTGTTATATACCCTTTGTTGGCAATGACACAGGTCAAACGTTTTCTGTAAGTCTTCACAAGGTTTTCACACACTGTTGCTGGTATTTTGGCCCATTCCTCCATGCAGATCTCCTCTAGAGCAGTGATGTTTTGGGGCTGTCACTGGGCAACACGGACTTTCAACTCCCTCCAAAGATTTTCTATGGGGTTGAGATCTGGAGACTGGCTAGGCCACTCCAGGACCTTGAAATGCTTCTTCACGAATGCCACTCCTTCGTTGCCTGGGCGGTGTGTTTGGGATCATTGTCATGCTGAAAGACCCAGCCACGTTTCATCTTCAATGCCCTTGCTGATGGAAGGAGGTTTTCACTCAAAATCTCACGACATACATGGCCCCATTCATTCTTTCCTTTACACGGATCAGTCGTCCTGGTCCCTTTGCAGAAAAAAACAGCCCCCAAAGCATGATGTTTCCACCCCCATGCTTCACAGTAGGTATGGTGTTCTTTGGATGCAACTCAGCATTCTTTTGTCCTCCAAACACGACGAGTTGAGTTTTTACCAAAAAAGTTCCATTTTGGTTTCATCTGACCATATGACATTCTCCCAATCCTCTTCTGGATCATCCAAATGCACTCTAGCAAACTTCAGACGGGCCTGGACATGTACTGGCTTAAGCAGGGGACACGTCTGGCACTGCAGGATTTTAGTCCCTGGCGGCGTAGTGTGTTACTGATGGTAGGCTTTGTTACTTTGGTCCCAGCTCTCTGCAGGTCATTCACTAGGTCCCCCGTGTGGTTCTGGGATTTTTTGCTCACCGAGTTCTTGTGATCATTTTGACCCCACGGGGTGAGATCTTGCGTGGAGCCCCAGATCGAGGGAGAATTATCAGTGGTCTTGTATGTCTTCCATTTCCTAATAATTGCTCCCACAGTTGATTTCTTCAAAACCAAGCTGCTTACCTATTGCAGATTCAGTCTTCCCCAGCCTGGGTTGCAGGTCTACAATTTTAGTTTCTGGTGTCGCTTTGACAGCTCTTTGGTCTTGGCCATAGTGGAGTTTGGAGTGTGACTGTTTGAGGTTGTGGACAGGTGTCTTTTATACTGATAACAAGTTCAAACAGGTGCCATTAATACAGGTAACGAGTGGAGGACAGAGGAGCCTCTCTAAAGAAGAAGTTACAGGTCTGTGAGAGCCAGAAATCTTGCTTGTTTGCTAGGTGACCAAATACTTATTTTCCACCATAATTTGCAAATAAATTAATTACAAATCCTACAATGTGATTTTTCTGGATTTTTTTCTTCTCAATTTGTCTGTCATAGTTGACGTGTACCTATGATGAAAATGACAGGCCTCTCTCATCTTTTAAGTGGGAGAACTTGCACAATTGTTGGCTGACTAAATACTTTTTCCCCCACTGTATGTATGTATAAACATGGGGGATTGAAGTGATGCAAACAATTACATTGATGGAAGTTTCAGTCTATCTGCAATATTAAGCTGATCTACCCCCTAATTATTTTTATTTTTTTATATTTAAAAAACATTTTTTTTTAAAGTTATAAAATACGATCTTACAGTGTTAGACTTTCACAAGGCAATTCAGAGAAACTGATCATAATTTTGGTCCGCACAGAAAGGAGTCATGAGTGCATTCAGGTGTGTGTGCTGCGGCGTATATTCTTCCCAATAAACACATCATCTCATTCTGTTCAGGAAAACCCAGGGTATGATGCCATGTCATCTTGTAACAGTACATCAAACATAGTGATCCTAAACGTTGACACTGTATATGACATGAGTTTTATGATTTGGAAATGTGAAGTGCACATTTGGACTCATGGATGTTTGGCTTGCTTGTATGACATCAAAGCGGTATTTATTATAATCCTCAACGTCTCACCTTTCAAAATACATTGATTTATATTAAGTTACAGCATTTCCCTCACTCAGACAACAAAACATTTGCAAAAGTTGCCATTTCTGTCACGCGTGGTGCTCAAGTTCAGAACGGCTGTCAGTCAAAACCCATACAGCACTGTGAAGCGCAGAGCCAGAGCTCTGAAGACATGTATAGCATGTTACTGTACAGCCACTACGTTCCAATTTAGGCGTTTATTAGTGCCCAAACCTGTCATTTTCAACCCATATACGGGTACGAGTGTAAAGGGCTATGAAGATTCCTACTAACTGTAGTTCGCTCCGATAAGACATATGTGAGATTAGGATGTTTATTGAAGAAAAAAACACTGCTATTTCCTTACCTTCATTGAAATCTGAAGGGTTATCAGAAAGTAATTGTAAATCTAACAAAGCCTGTCTTTCAGTATAGCCTGTGCTAATCCCCTAAATACCAAATCTTTATGCTTAATTAGCTGTTGAGATGTCAATGATAAAGAGAGCACCCCATGTCACCTCTTTTTGTGGTCTGTATTTTAAGGCATCAAACGACCATAAAACCTAATTAACTATATGGGGCTCATCTTTTACGACAAGAGCTCAAGGGGATTACCAAACAGTTGCACTTTGTGTCTGTCAGTCAGAAGACTGTGATGGAAGTTGTTCATCCTGTAGTGTCTTCTCATTCTGCCCCTAGGCTGTTTCCAGATGTTCTGCCCAACTGTGAGGAGCTTAATGACCTCTGAGTGCCCCCTTTTGTTCTCTCTCTCTCATTAGACACCCAACAGCAGCAGGACAATGGAACCCTTGTGGACACTTCATCTAATGAGTTAAACATAATGATGTCATGGTCAGTAATGTATTTCTGTGAGAGTATTGTCTCAAAAGTATGGGGTGGGTTGGTTCAGTTTTCAGTGAAAATGTTGTAATCTTCAAGACTCTGCAATTCTATAGCTGGCCACCAGATGTCAGAGGTCAACCTTTTTATGAGTGACAATGGCTGGAGAAGGAATTTGACAAGGCACAGAGGTAACAAATATGTTAATTAATATAGAGACAAATGCATCCATTGTCCTCCTTATACTGTCATTGTGACTTTTAAAAACAATTAACTCATTGCAAGTAACAATTTACATGATTAAGAAATTATAAAATAGAAATGTAATTAACAGGTAATTAATTCACCTGTATAATACTTAGGTTCCAGAGTCATTAAAAATGCACAAAAACGCCGCTCCCACCAATGTAAAGTGCCGTTAGAGGGTTCGGAAAGGGAAAGTTAGACGTCCTCCAGTGATTTTAGAACTTTTCCTGTTCAAATATCCCAAGTATAAATACACTAAAGTACACACACTAAAGGGTTAAAAAAATAAGTTTTGAGCAAAATAGTGTTTTTTAGACACAACCGAAACTTCAATGAGTAGGGCATTCAAGGATTTGGTCTGATGGTCAGATGTGATGTCATCAGCCTCACCCTTGCTTGAGGAACAATTGAGGAGCAATAGAGAACAAAAGAGGAAAGCACCCCCCGCCCCTCCCCACGCTTGTGCAATGTCATGTCATACCTGGACCACCTATTGAGATGTGCCTTTTGTTAAGTAAATCAGGTGTTAAATGAGGTGAAAAGGAGACTGGTGGACATTAAGACCAGACAGAGGCAGCACACAGGAGCTATGTAAAACGTGTCTTTATTTTCTAGAAGCCACCACCATCTCAATTAGTTCACATGACAGACAGGAATTTATAGACACAGGTCTATAAATGATCATCAACTCCAATTCTTACTCTTACACTTGTATAAACATACAAGTATTTCACAATCCCTGTCTTTTGAATAGACTTGTCTCTACTTGTTAACGGCTGCTTAATCCTCATACTTTTGTTATAGACATGATGTGAGGGAAATATTACATACTTTTTCTTGTCATTCATACTGGTTTCTTCTCAAGCTTGTGCAGGGACTGTTAAAAAACAGGCAGCACAGTTCATCTTATAAAACCAGTTCATGAACAAAAAAGCTTTTAACACAACTACTCTCATTCACTGTTCACAGAGCTCTTGAATAAACAAAGCTAGCTACTTAGTTAAGGATTCCCAGAATCCCAGTGCTGAATTGTATCTTAAAGGCCCAGTGCAGTCAAAATTCAGCTGATGAAACTAACAAGATTTGATCAGTGTTATTTCCTGATAGTTGCTGGTTGAAAATACATTCTACATAGGACCTTCTAAACAGCAGGTTTTGCATGGGTGGAGTTTTGGCTTGCCTGGTGACATCACCAGGTGGTAAATGAGTTAATAGACTAATAAGGTTCCAAACCTCTAACAATAACAACTTGTTTTCCCTTTTCCCTCCCCACTCAGACCACAATTCTTGCTTGTGAAATATTTGTTTTGCTTAAAAGCTATTTTTGTTTCTTTTTGACCATTTTAATGGAAAACTATTACAGTAAAACTATTACAGTAAACTATTACAGTAAGGTACATCATAGATACCCATAAATGATTTGATATTGATATAAAAACGGCTGCATTTAAGACCTGTTACCAGAGCCAACACAGGTTTGGTGTTGTTGACTCACTCTCTTCACAGGTTCCAAGACTAACACACAAGTTGTACCTGGCTCAGCTGTACAACCCAAGCTCAGCAGGGTAGGACACGGGAGCATATTACAACTCACCCTTATACGTTTTTGGCTCAGACATTGCACTAAAAGAGGAGAGTGGTTTTACTCAGAATAGGACTTGCTACAACACAGTTCCCAAAGACCAAATAATCCAGAACACTTTAATCCATAAAATGATCTAAAGAGGGTACCATGATAAAATGTAGACAATATGAGAAACATTTTTTTTAAGTCTAAAGATTGTTCTTCCCTTTTTGGTGTTTTTTCTGTTCACAGCAAAATGGTCTTTGTTTTTCAGCAGCACATTTGCCATGGACTGTCTTTCCGTCTGGCCTGTCTCCTCTTACAGTTACCTTTGGCATTAGAACCTTCCACCTCAGACACATAGTCATGGCATTGGTCATCTCCAGGACTGTTTCCCTTTTCACTGAAGAATGGCAATCCAGGTCTTCCCAGTTCACCAATCTTATTTAGGCTCCAGTTTAAAATCACAACTGACAAGAGGTGTTTAGACATTCAAGTTTGTCAGTATGGAGTAACTCGCAATGGAGAATTTCACTATCTTTGGTCACTATCTTCCAGCATACTGTCACTGCAGGATGTTCCTACAGTACAGTCAACCCATTGGCTGCTGGATCTGATTCAACCTATTGAGAATGTGTGCATTTCCACTGTCTGTTATCCTCTGACCAGTTTGGCACATCAAGGTGGATAAAAAGTGTCAATACTCCAGTTGTCCTTGTTATCGTGTGCCAGCAGGGGTCAGTAGCGAGTCTGAGGATTCAGACTGGTTGGGTGGCACTGTTGGCATCCTGAGTGGATGGGCACTGAGTGGTTACCTCTGACTGAGTGGTGAGGTCTGTGCCACGGTGTGGAGGGTAAATGTTCTGGGGGTGAGGGGTATCTATTCCAGACCCCAGAATGTCCAAGGGCACTTCAATGGAGTGGCGGATGCTCTCCTCATACGTTGGAGGGGGCTGTAGGAGAGAAAGAGAAGAGAGAAAGCTCTGGTTAACACTGCTTTAGAACCTAGGGTAAGTGGGTACGTGTCAGATGGGTGAATGGATGGCTTGATTTGAGTGTGTTGCGGCTCATCATATCAAGCTATACTTTGTGACAAAGTGAGACACTTAGTGAGTCACCCTCTTATGTGAACACTCACAAGTGAGAGGCTATAAACTGTCCTGAAAATGTTAAACTCTAAATATTCCACACATATAACTAAATAACCCATGACCTTCTAAAATGACATCCCATCTAAGATTAGAGACTCCATTTCCCAGGTGCAGGTGTTTCCTAGCGTGTATTGGCTGATACATGATATCTAACACAAAACCTAATGGCATCATGTTAGCATTTACATGACAGATTAGGTTGGCAGCACCCGGGCTGCCTTTAGCATCACTCCTCCAGTACAGAGCCTATCTCCGTCATCAGCCAGCTCCTCACTCCCTGACTGACTCCTCTTATCTTTTAATTGCTTGGGGGCCCCGCGGGCGGCAGGGACAGCCCTGCACTCCTCTCCCAACCCTATAAAAACACCACACACGTACCGGGCAACACAGTTTCACTCCAGCCCCTCTGGCCACCACACATACAGGGCAATTATAGGCCATCAGACCCCCCTATGGCCTAAAACTGTTTGACGGGGCCACTTTGAGCTACCGGTGACAGGATGGAGGACTGGTGGGAGGTCACTTATTCACTGGGACGTTTATTAAAGAAAAAGAGGAGAAAAAGAGAAAAGCACAAAGCTCTGCCACTGTTTACACTGAGGACACAAGCTTTAGTGATGTTTTATGTGCCTTTTTCTCATTACCTTGTCTGCTCGAGCGTTACGCAAGTCAAAACCCTGGCGAAAGATCAACACGGTAAAACCTGGTAATGCGCAGTCTGTGCATCACTACAGCAGAAGATGAGATGATAGGGCTCCTATTTGTGGCACTCTGAATAGTGTTTAATCTTAGAACAAGCTCCAGTTACCCTGTGACAGCACATTCATAATGAACAAACCCTCTCATTTATTATCTTCTTTTAGAGGCCTCTGCAGTAAACAGCAGATTATTTATGTAAGGCTCTTTAATAATGGACTAAAGATTAACTTTGGTAACATTCAATGATCTACACTTTCCAGGCAGCTGAGGCAGTGTGTCAATACTTATGAGGCCACATGCCACTTATCTCACTGTTACCCATCCACCTCCCGGTATCGTACCTCAGTCAGCATGGGGCCGTTGAGGCCGAAACGGTCAGCGATCATCATGTGTATCTGTCTCTGGCGGTCCTTCTTCCTGACACTCTCGTAGGAGGGCAGCCTGGGGGGGGGGCGCCTCCAGGAGGGCAGGCGGTAGCTGGAGGGCAGGCCGATGAGGAACAGCTGCCCTGACTGATGGAGAGAAGACAGAGACAGACAGGGGAACACAACGGGACAGTTAGAGAGATGTGACAAACACTTTGATGGAAGGTACTGCTGGTGTCTGTTTGGTCATGGAGAATCCTTGTCAGTGCATCACTTCTGACTATACTCGTCAGAGCGATAAACCTACCCACACACAGCGGAAGCAGGGCCCCCTGTTCCTGGAGATGTTTTACAAGACAAACATGGTACCAAAAAATTAATAAATAAAATATTATTTAACACTATAAAACATGACAAATGTATATATAATATGATTTAATTACATCTTGAAATTGGTCTGAGCTGGTATTGATTATTTTATAAAGCAAAGTACATCTGTGTCTGTCCCTATACCCCCTTGTTTGTTAATTTAACAGAAAATACACTTCTATATTCCCCTGCCCTTATCACAGTCAAGACACCCCTATTTTATAGGTAGAATATTATGGAATATATAACAAAATAAAATAGAAAATAATATTTTTGAAAAGCAAAAAGTTGCCAGTGCGAAGTGAGATGCACATCTTGTGACTGGAATGGTTACTTTTTAAAAAGAGTGACAATTTGAGAAGGGTCTCATACGCTCAATTTATTCAGGGATATAAACCATATCATTTCTTATTTTCGATAATATATATAGATGTTAGTTCGGATTAGGTTCTGCCTGTTCTTTGGACATTTCAAAATTGATTTACAATTTTATATTGCCCATTGCATGATTGCTCATGAATGACCTTTTACCCCATGACATTACACATCTGTTTGGTGAGTAGGTTTACTATAATGTTCTTCCCTGTAACTTGTTTTTGAATGGCATCTGAAAGCAAAAGTAGTCTATTCTATATTACATTATTAGGTTGAACTATAGCATAGTATACACATGGGATTCAGTTCCTTGTGCTAGACTACAGAAAGCAATAGCCTATCGAATTGATGTGGATGTGTTTGCTGCTTATGTTGAAGACTGCTGTCTACTTATCTAAAGAACCAGGTGTAGCCTATGCCTAATTCTTTCTCCATGGTTCTGACTTGTCTGCTCGTTGCACATTGCCTTGTATCAATCTGTGCACTTAATAATCCCGGTGCAGGTATAAGCTACTTAATGATGATTGACAACCATTCAAACATTAATGCATTTATGATACCAGCTACTTTGGAAGTTATAAGCCATAATTGTAAAACTGTAAATAATATGCCCCCCACCCCTCCCATGTTGTGAAACCCTATCACTGGGACTGACAACATATTGACTGAAAACGTATTGATCCACCCAGTGCTGGGCCTGCTTACCTGTGTCTGTGTGTTGTCGTGCATGACTTCCTGAGTCTGTTCCAGACAGGGGTTTCCCACCAGTGTCTGTCTGCTGCTGTAGTACTGAGGAGGGGCGTCCTGCAGGAGGACAGAGGGAACAGTGATCAATGTGAGTCAGCGTATAGTATGGTGAACCACCCACTAGCACATTAACTACAGAGATGAGTGAACAACTTCTATCAACCCTCAATTTAAATTTGAGATTCAACGAGAATCTAATTCAAATAGAGATTAAATGTCGTTGACGATCTGCCCAATGTTAGCCTCATACAACCATCTGGAAGTCTTGAAAGCTTACTTTCTGTTTTGATAGCGTAGTGGTAATCAGTCTGGTAATTACGAGGCTAGCCCAACGTCCCAATTAGGAAGGCTTTCACTAATTTCAGCCTTATTGACCAATTGTCATGCCTTGTTTCATTCTTGTGGGTCCTGACTTTTAGCAATACCATAAATGATCTAGCCTATAAGACGACCACCCTCCGATTTCCGTGCCTCCTCCCAGTCCCACCCCTTTCAAACAAGATTAGGCAGGCTCACACTGTATGAGGTGCTGGAATTCTTCAAAAGCCCTGCTGGAAAACTAGGTGATTACCCTGGGCCTAAATGAGTCTCTTTGTGTTGGGGACAATGCAGTGTCCTACTGTGTCATCAGGGTCCCTGGCAAGAAACCACACAGTGTGACCTTTTCAGCATCTCTCTCTTCCCTTGTAACTGCAGCAAGTACCTCTTAACAAGCGTGCTCAAATACACATTATGACCCCCATACTTAATTTGGGCGGCATTACACAGCATTACAACAAAGTAATTTTTTGCCTGACTGAGAGTTGAATCCAGCATGCGTGATGAGTAGGAGGAGAACGGTTGTAGCAATTTACATGGGAAAGTTGCCCCACTGCGAATCACGCATAGGGAAGTAGGCTTGTTCATATCAACAAAATGGTCACCTTCAAAACATCAGGGCCAGTTTTTGATGCCCGCCTGAACGGTGACATCACTCACGTTCCCAGTGATGCAGTTTGACCTTTGCCACCACCCCTCCAGTATGTGACAGAGAGACGCCACAGAAACATTGATGTCAAAGGTCACCTTCCCTCGCTAGTTTGCACTTTCAAGGGGTGAAAAAAGTCCTCAGGATAAAAAGGGGAGATGTCCTTTTGTTTCTGCCTCTGATTCACCCAGCGTGAAAAAGCACAACCGTGTAAAATCAGAGCTGAAGTGGGGGGAGGATCCCATCGGCAGTGTGCCTTTTTCAGTGCCGCGACCTGAAGGAGAGCCATTGTCCCCAACACCCACAGGAGGGTCTGGCCACTATTCATGGTGCAAACTGAAGCAGGGAAAGGTATGTGGCTACAACACAGATAGAGGAAAGTAAACGTTCCATCGAAAAAAATAATAGAGGCTTTTTTCCATGTGAGCCTCCCTCGCAATCTGGCTTGCCTTCAAGTTGGTGTCCTTGTAATGATCTTGTAACAAAACCACCCTCTTCCGCAACATGCCTCAGTTAACCAGTCACTATGACTATATGGGTGACTGGATAGGATTTGTGTAAGAGACATAACAGGGACACCAAAAACAACAAATTGATTTCAACAAATCTGTTTCTATTTAAAATAACTTCATTGTCAGGAAACTTCTTGTTTACTTTTCTCACACCACTGCCAGCTATCTGTGTATTCTTTCACCCAGTAGCACTTTGTCACCTGCACAGTTCCCAGAGGTCATCTCCATACCCACCAAGATCTTTCCATATTTACACCCTGTCACCCACTGTTTACTGTATAGACTAGACTCCACTCCCCACACTGACAGGGATGAGCAATGTTGTCTGATCTGTCATGTGTGGGTTACTCTAGCTGACAGCAGGTCAAAATGGCAGACATGTACAAGAGGACAAGCCTGTCTATTCCTGACAAGAGACAGCATAACTTTTCTCTGTCTGTTCAGGCCAGAGCCAAACATAGCAGAACCAAAGGAGATGTTGGTGTTTCCTGTCTGTCTGAGAAAGTATGAGTAGTGTCCCTGTGCTCCAGAGATAACACACTAACCCTACCCCAGGGACCGAGGGGGGGCAAGAGCGGGACGCAGGGCAGGAAGAGGAAACATGGAGGATGGGCAGAAACTGAAAACTGACCTCCATGGAGAGTTTATACTTCCTGTTCCCTATTTCCTGTACCAAGTTAGGGACTTTAATATTGGTTATAGTTTGAAGTTGTTAAATAGTTTTGATATGTATGAACCTCCATACTTTGGACATCCATCATGGTACCATTCATATAAGTTACTCTTGTCTGATAAGTTCTATTCTCAGGGAGGGAGAGGAAAGGAGGTCAACAGTGATACAGAAGACTTTTTGCTAAACAATCTGTTTGTAATATTCTCATTGTAGTGGTGTTGACACATCACAAGATTGACGCAGGTATCAATAGCATTTATCAATGCTGCCTCACCACACACTATGCCTCATGGTTGCTTTGGCACTCAGAGATAGTTATGGATGCTGGAGTTCATAGCCAAAGCAGTGTTAATTCCATCAATACAAATCCATGGTTTTACAGTGATCATATCAAGTTTATTCTGGGCCTGTTCCCATAGTCATGCAAATTTTACATGACACCTCTTAATGGCGCTACATTGAAATTGCATGGTACTTTTGGCCTAAATCACCTCATCTAATCTGTATTGTGCCGAATTTGAATGTATGGTTTGTTCACAAGTGACACTTTCTCATTAATTTCAACAAAATATAGTGAATGAGCTCAAGGTCCTTACCATGTCTCCATGGGCATCCTTGCAGCAGTGAGGTTCTTTCCGGTATATGGACAGCAGCACCACGATCACCACAAAGAACACCAGACAAGAAACTAGTAAAGGAGAGGAGAAGAAGAAGAGGAAAACTCATCACCTGCTGTTAACAATGCATCACAATGACAAAGGACAGTCCGTGCAAACACATATGCAATACCCAGTCAATGAAAGTACATTTGTGATGACGTCGCCAGTTTGAAACTTCTCAATACGATGCATCAATGACCAAAAAGCTGTAATGTAATGTAATGTAAAAATGTAATAGTTTATTATAGTGTTCAGGACACTGTAATATGCTGTTGCTAGGGGACAGAGCTTTTCCTGCTCAGGTCACAGGTAATTAAGTTGAAAAGCTGTGTGGACATACTGTGTAGACTATTTAATGGAACGCTGTTCACAATATGTTTTTCAATCTGTGGACAGGGATAATTGGCTATCGTAATGTTAGTCGCAGTCGATTTTCCACACTTCAAATTAATTTACTATCAAATCTAAATGTGAAGTCAACCATGTAATTCATCTTCTGATACAAAACAAGTCCAAGAGGAACACTGGCAGCTTCAAGATAATACAGATAGGTTCTAAAAATAGAAAGCTTCATATCTAACATGGTAGGCAAATAGGCTGCTATCTACAGTGACAGCAGCTGGCGAACAGTATATTCAACATATTCCTTATCACACCACCACAGCAGTGATTTGATAAAGTAAAATTATCCATCATTGGTGTCAACAACCTGCTAAGGCAACAGACTCCCCATCCAGATCTATAGCATAGGTCAGTGGTCCACATAGGCTAGACTGTGGCAGTTTTCTACAACTTTACAATAGTTGTGTTTTGTCCAAAAAAAATGAATGAACACATACAACTGCTATTATTGTAACAGGCAAAAGTGACATGCCAATACGGATATTTATCATAACAGATGGGTTATTTACAAAAATATGCCTAAAAGTACATCTGATTTTGATCTATGCTCAAATGCCACCATCAGTTTCATGGAAAATTTGACATTTTGAGAGATTAAAAGCTTACTTACATGCTGCCACAATGACCGTGAGTTGATCCGATGTTAACTGAGAGGGGATGGTTGGAGTTGCAGTGGTGGACATCTCTGGCGAATAGACTATCTATGCCCAATTGGATCATGAATCAGAGGCTAAAAGGAGACTGTTTTCATAAAAGGGACCGAGATCAGAGATTCTGCTTCTTTTCCTCATCCCCTGTCCTATTCCAATGCAAGAGAGACGAGCTCCAAACAAGAGTCGGATCAGGGAAACTCAAGCTGGTAAACATGCCACAGTATTTGAGTCCTAGGGCGCGCTGTCGCTCTCTCAAATTCCGTGACGTCGCCCGGCACCTGACAACAAACAGTCCTTGGACGATGTTGATAGACACGCGCGCGCAGTCGCCAAGGAGGCAATTTGGCTGACACTGGTTGTTAAGTAGACACTGAACTCATAGCAGCACACCGAAGGCTTTGTTTTTATACTGTTGAGACAATGTAATAAAGGTTTTTCTGCTGCATTTTCTTTACAGATCATAGACTAAATACAACTTTACTCAATCAATCATTCAGAAATGCACTAGTCTGTATTCTTCATGACAGACTAGATAGGCTTAATCACCACCATCAACCAGACTGTATCACAGGCTAATTCAAATAGTTTATTTCTTTGATTAAATGTAACTTATTGACTACATTCACACAACACCACGCTTTACAATATCTTAAAGCCGGCCAATACAGCGTGTTTGAAAAGTAAGAAGCCTAATTGTTTTCTCTTGGTTGGGAATCCCAATATTAGGGTCCAAATCAGCCAGGAGGACATCACATTCCAGCGTTGGAGTCACTGGTTACCTTGGAGATGTCTGTGATTGGATAGTGTGCAATGAGAGAGGACAGCCTGTTGGTAGAGTCCAAAACTGCATCTCTGCTATGTATACAGTGCCTTCGGAAAGTATTCAGACCCCTTGACTTTTTCCACATTTTGTTACGTTACAGCCTTATTATAAAATTGATTTAAATTGTTTTTTCCCCTAATCAATCTACACACAATACCCCATAATGACAAAGCAAAAACAGGTTTTTAGAAATGTTTGCAAATTTATAATAAAACCCCCCCAGAAATATCACATTTACATAAGTATTCAGACCCTTTACTCAGTACTTTGTTGAAGCACCTTTGGCAACGATTATAGCATCGATTCTTCTTGGGTATGACGCTACAAGCTTGGCACACCTGTATTTGGGGAGTTTCTCCCATTCTTCTCTGCAGATCCTCTCAAGCTTTCTCAGGTTGGATGGGGAGCGTTGCTGCACAGCTATTTTCAGGTCTTTCCAGAGATGTTCAATCGGGTTCAAGTCCGGGCTCTGGCTAGGCCACTCAAAGACATTCAGAGACTTGTCCCGAAGCCACTCCTGTGTTGTCTTGGCTGTGTGCTTAGGGTCGTTGTCCTGTTGGAAGGTTAACCTTTGCCCACAGTCTGAGGTCCTGAGCACTCTGGAGCAGGTTTTCATCAAGGATCTCTCTGTACTTTGCTCTGTTCATCTTTTCCTCGATCCTGACTAGTCTCTGAGTCCCTGCCGATGAAAAACATCCCCACAGCATAATGATGCCACCACCATGCTTCACCGTAGGGATGGTGCAAGGTTTCCTCCAGACGTGACGCTTGGCATTCAGGCCAAAGAGTTCAATCTTGGTTTCATCAGACCAAATAATCTTGTTTCTCATGGTCTGAGAGTCTTTAGGTGCCTTTTGTCAAACTCCAAGCGGGCTGTCATGTGCCTTTTACTGAGGAGTGGCTTCTGTCTGGCCACTCTACCATAAAGACCTGATTGGTGGAGTGCTGCAGAGATGGTTGTCCTTCTGGAAGGTTCTCCCATCTCCACAAAGGAACTCTAGAGCTCTGTCAGAGTGACCATCGGGTTCTGTAGTCCCTCCTGGCTTGGTTTTTGCTCTGACATGCACTGTCAACTGTGGACCTTATATAGACAGGTGTGTGCCTTTCCAAATCATGTCTAATCAATTGAATTTACCACAAGTGGACTCCAATCAAGGTGTAGAAACATCTCAAGGATGATCAATGGAAACAGAATGCACCTGAGCTCAATTTCGAGTCTCATAGCAAAGGGTCTGAATACTTATGTAAATAGGGTATTTCTGTTTTTTTTTTTTATACATTTCCAAAAATGTCTAAAAACCTGTTTTCGCTTTGTCATTATGGGGTGTTGTGTGTAGTTTGCTGAGGAAAATGTTTTATTTAATCAATTTTAGAACAAGGCTGTAACAAAATGTGGAAAAAGTCAAGGGGTCTGAATACTTTCTGAACGCACTGTAGCTAAATATATGACACTGAGCTGCTACAAGCTATAACAAAATTATAGAATCTGATTATCATGATAAAAAGGATCCATAATGATCATGATGGTTCATAATATAATAAACCATATAAAGAGGATTGACAAAACGTTGTAGGCTATAGAAAGGGCGGCACTTTTCATCCTTATATGTAATTAGGAACACGTAAATAGTATTTTGTATTAAAATCTAAATACATTCAATCCAATGTTATTACTAATGATGATATGCTTTAATTGTATTTGTTCTGTTCATCATGTAAATGTCAAATTTTCTATAAAACTATCTAGCTGTAAACCTATAACATTCTTAAAAACAAAAAATAATAATCAAACGTATTGTATAAGACTTAAACTTAGATTTAAACCAAAAATATGCAATCATTAGCCTGCCTACAACTTCTACGCTGAGGAAATGCAAGTCTATCAGTTGCGTGCGCGTGCGTTGCTTCTCTACTCCCCTGGCACGCGCTCACGTAAACTAGAATCGGAAAAATGGTGGCCAGCGTCAGAGTGCAGAAGCTCCTCCGACGATACAAACTAGCGATTGCCGCCGCGTTAACGATTCTTCTGATTCAAGGGCTAGTGGTATGGAGTCTGAGAAGTCTCGAAGAGGGCGAGGCGGAGGTAAGAAAGCTTAATATGATTTTGGTTAGCTGGTTAAGATAAGATTTGGTCTCTAAAGCAAGCTAGCGTACTATGCTAACGTAAACGTTAGCTAGCTGTCTCTTGTACTGTAGCGAACTACAGTAAAGATACTGTAGTTAACCAAAGCTAGTTCGTAGGAAGCTTATTCCTTGTACGCGTATTATAGCTAGAATTGCAGATTTAAACCAACTCGCTAGTTAAACTACACAAGACTAGTTCAAGAATCAATAATACTTGAAGTGAACCACTTCTTTGTTTGGCCAACCTGTCTCCAGAATTCAGGTTAGACGTTTCCTGAGTATACGCATAATAACGTATGAGGGCATTTTGTTGTAAACTGTAAACTGCCAACCAGCTAACTAGCAAGCAAAACATTTAAAAACAGGGCACATTGTGTAGGCTCTCATTTCATTCTGTTGTGACTTGGCATGTCCTTGGATGAATGTTGATTGGTGCTGCGACTGTCACTTCAATTAGTATTGTGTGACTGTGTAGTGATGAAGATAACGGAAATACATGGCGAGGTTGATTATCTGGCTTGCCAACAGGATTAATAGATTCGGTGATTATTCAAAGTAGGTGTCAAGACTTGCGAGTATAATGTCAATTTATGACATGCAACGACTTGGAGCAAGCATATGGAATGTGCGGTCATGCTTCCCTCTGGCTCATCTTTCCTTGTTCTTGCACCAAGCTATCTGAGTTGGCTCATGATCCATTGCATACCATAGTCATCTTAGTCATTTACTCTCAGTTTAATTCACAATTTATTGGTCTTGATATAAGCATAGTAATTGACTTGCATTCTTTCCAAGTATAATATTAAACCTGAACTGTTTCTAGTTAAACAACGCATTTAGCCAATTTGGTCTATATTTTCTAAAGTACTGACTGAACTAGAGCGTCTGAACCGACCTATAACATACTTATCCATGGGAGTCTTGGCTCTCCAATCTCACACACACACCTGGAACACTACCCTAGAGGCAGTGGCCTGGAACCTCCCATTTCTTCTTCAAATAAAGTCGTCCTGTTGTTTGTGTTTTGTCTAGTGCTTGCTCCATCTAAACATTTATTTAGGCATTATACAGATTCAGCTGTTATTGTGGGTGTAGTGAAATGCTTGTGTTCCTATTTCCAACAGTGCAGTAGTATCTAACAATTCACAACAATACACACATCTAAAAGTAAAATAGTGGAATTAAGAAATATATAAATATTAGGACGAGCAAAGTGACCAGTGATTCCATGTCTATGTACATAGGGCAGCAGCCTCTAAGGTGCAGGGTTGAGTAACCAGGTGGTAGCCGGCTAGTGAAGGCTATTTAACAGTCTGATGGCCTTGAGATAGAAGCAGTTTTTCAGTCTCTCGGTCCCAGCTTTGATGCACCTGTACTGACCTCGCCTTCTAGATGGTAGCAGGGTGAACAGGCCGTGGCTCGGGTGGTCACACAGAGCTGTCTCACTGAACTGTGCATACGTGGAGGGAGAGGAAGCATCTAAGGAGGGCCCCAGAAAAGGCACTGTGCATAGGGTGGGTAGGTTTTCTCTGGAACTCTGTGTCTCTGGACTGTGTGTTTCACTGGTGATGTGTTAAATCTATATTATTTCTTGGAGTAAACCCACCATTAGCCATTCTCTGCTTAATGTGTTTCTATGCTACGTCCTTTATCGCAATCAAAAATATGTTATTACTTGGACCAATAGGAGCATTACATCAACCATCTGTCTGAATTTATAACAGCCAAGATGCAATGAATGCATTTCCCTTTGGACGGACACAGTGTAAACAGGAAATGTGACATGACATGAGATCGTCTTGAGAGCAGGATGTTCCTATTGTGACATCTAGTAGATTGCTTTAAATCAAATCAAATCAAATTTTATTTGTCACATGCGCCGAATACAACAGGTACCTTGCAGTGAAATGCTTACTTACAAGCCCTTAACCAACAATGCAGTTTTAAGAAAAATAAGTGTTAAGTAAACAATAGATAAGTAAAAAAATAAAAGCAGTAGAAATAACAGTAGCAAGGCTATATACAGGCGGTACGGTACAGAGTCAATGTGCGGGGGCACCGGTTAGTCGAGGTAATTGAGGTAATATGTACATGTAGGTATAGTTAAAGTGACTATGCATAGATAATAAACAGAGCAGCAGCAGCATAAAAGAGGGGGGGAGGACAATGCAAATAGTCCGGGTAGCCATTTGATTAGATGTTCAGGAGTCTTATGGCTTGGGTGTAGAAGCTGTTAAGAAGCCTTTTGGACCTAGACTTGGTGCTCCGGTACCGCTTGACCGTGCGGTAGCAGAGAGAACAGTCTATGACTAGGGTGGCTGGAGTCTTTGACAATTTTTAGGGCCTTCCTCTGTTACTCTCCATGTTCATTCCATAAGGATGCATCCAGCTATTACCATCACTTCAGTCCTCAAGCCTGAGCCAGCCAGCTTAAACAAAGGCACATTTATACGCCCACCGCCCAATGGTGCAACATAATTTTGAACCTTGTACCAACCGCCTACTGAAATGTACCTTTTGTTAGGTAAATCATGTGATAAATGAGGTTATCGGGAGGCTGGAGGAGGGCTTTTTTCAGTTCCCGTGTGGCTCAGTTGGTAGAGCATTGCAACGCCATGGTTGTGGGTTCGATTCCCACGGGGGAACAGTATGAAAAATGTATGCACTCACTACTTTAAGTCCCCCTGGATAAGAGCGTCTGCTAAATGACTAAAATGGAGAAAAATATGTATTTAACACAATGGCAGTGGCCCTCCCCCTTCTGAGTGAGTGTGTGTATAGAGCTGGGGCCTATGCAGGGCTGAGTGAGTGGACTGAATCCCTCTCTGCTCAGTGGCCTTGATGTAACTCACATCTGCTCTAATCAGAAGCTTGCTGTGCATGTGTGAACACAAACACATGCATCCTATTATAGCCCCCACAGAAGAGGACTTGAGAAGAAGTGAAGAAAACCGCACCTTCTGTTCCGTCATCCCCAGTCAGTGGCTTCATAAAGAGCTGCTGGGGCATGCTGGTCCGCTCCCCTCACATGGAGATGAAGGCAGTGATATGGCTTCAACTAATTGGAAAGAAAAAAAGAAAAGAAACCCGCCTCTGATGTGAGAGCGTTAATTAAAAAGTGTGAAAAATTGTGAAAAGTTTAATTGAAATTGCTGTGTTTCTCTACAATATGATAACATTGCCCAAGTCCACATAACATTTGGTAGATGTTTGAACCAGTGAACCACCAGTAGAGTAACACTCTTTTAAAATATGGATTTTTTGCCCTATGATGCTTTTCAATAGACTCCTTGAATTAAAACACATTCAATGGGGCTGGGCTGTAACATCATTGTGGACAAATGGTTTTTTAACTGGAACAGCATTTGTGGTGCACTGGGCGATCAGGAGCTGTGTTGTGTGGGTTGGCGACTGGCTGGCAGACTGGCACTGGTCTATCTCCCTGCCTTGTGCTGTCTGTCCCAGGCCATAGCCTCTGTTCCCACAGTCTGTGCTCTGGTCTGTCTCTGTGCCAGCGCCGTGTGGTGAGGGCCCACTCAGGGCCATGCCCACTCCCTGTTTTTCTATCCCCTCTCCAGGTGCATATTTTGGGGCCCTTCTGTACAATTCCAATAAGCCAGCGTGGTAAGCTGTGATATTGTCCTGCCAGAAGTGAAAATAGCTGGGGGGTTGCTGCTTTCGATGCATCCATTTGTGGATGCCCCATTTTTTGCATTCCAATAAGAGTGTGGTGAGAAGTTATGTTTCCCTGTTTATCTCCACTAACCACCAGAAACACCCTTAGAGCCAGAAGAGTCATGATGGTTTTTTGTCTTATGTTTTTACTTAGTTGCTCAGAATGTGAATGAAGGGATAGACCTTAAAAAAACGTGGTTTTGAAACTTGCATCACATTCAGGCACATCAAAAAATTTAACCTAGTTGTGTACCATTCCTTTTGGGATCCACAGATAAACAAGATGAACAGGAAGGCTTTGCTCTGAGAGGCTTTACTGTTGACTTTTGATTTCTCTGTCCAAAGTCTTGCTTTGAAATCAAATTATTTGCTCAGTGAAATCTTTTTTTCAAATGTAAGATACAACAGTCTCACTGAGGGAAAAAATATTATTGTGACTGGAGTGTCCCTGCCCCCCCCGCCCCCAAACCACACACACCCTCCTCCCAAGGTAGCCCTGGTCCTGGTGTTGGTGGAGGGCCATTGCTGTGCACTGTAGAGTTGAAGTGGCAGGGGCTTAGGGCTGGGTGCTGAAGTGGGCAGCGCTGCGCTCAGCGCTCCTGGGGTTGCAGGGGTGGCTGCTGATAAGGCCACTTGGCCTCTGGCCGACAGTGATCTTATTGGGCAGCTCAGAGCGTGGCAGCCCTCCAGCTCCCCCTGCCTGCCTGCCTGCCTGCCTGCCTGCCTGTCTGTCTGTCTGTCGTTGCCCATTTACAGGCCTCACTAATTACTCCTCAGAGGACTTCTCTGTCTGTCACACACACATATATACATACACACACTCCCCGCAGTGCTCTGATAAGGACTCTCATTGTAGATGTGAGCATATGCCCAATTTCATGTGGTGTGACTGATTGTCCATGCATGCGCTGTGTGCGCTCTGTGCTGTGCGTTTATTGAGGTCACCGCGGTGAATCACTGCCTTCATTACCCATCTGTATGTTGTGCCTTCTCTGATTACTTCCACAAAAGGAAGAGGGGGGGCTAAAAATAACCCTGAGCAAAAACAAAACACACTGTAAACATATCTCGCCTCTGGTGCTCCTGCTCTGTTGTCGTCTTGTTTTGGTTGTTCTTAGAGGGTGAATCATCTTCTCGTTTCACAAACACTCTTCCTAATAATTTGATTGGTCCCAGTATGTTGTGTAGTGTATCGACAGGAAAGGAGGAGAATGAGAATCTTCTCTGTGCTAACTCTCTCCCCCCTCCCCAGAGGAAAACACGTCGGTCTAAGCTGCCTGACCACAACAGCCAGGACCCCAAAAGGGAGGCGGTGGGCTGGGAGAGACAGAACGCCTTGTCTGGGAGGAGCGGGGCCCGATGGAACAGCAGGCTGGAGAGGACGGGGGCCACGGCCGCCAGCGCCCTCCGGAGGGGCAACAAGCGCCGGGGGAAGCCCACCGTCAGGGTGAAGGTGCCCCTGGGCCAGGGGGTAGGGGTAGCAGCTGACGGTGTTCCTCCCCACGACCCCTCCAGCAGCCGTAACTTCACTGATACCCGGGGCGGAGGGGAGGGGGCGGCCAGACTACCCCCTCCAGCCATGCCAGGGGAACCGGGCAGCGTGGAGGGGGCACCCCATGCCCCCAGCAGCGACTTTGTGCCCAAGTGTGACATCATGGGCAAGGATGCCCTGTCAGCCCTGCACCGCGCCGGCTCGCGGCAGTGCCGGCAGGAGATCGCCAACATTGTGTGCCAGCATCAGGCCGGGCAGCTCATGCCAAGGGCACTGCCTCAGTTCTGCCCGCAGCACGGTGAGACACACCCCTACCTAGCCATCATTCCTCTAGGGATCGGAGACTAACAGTACATGCAGACAGCCCACACACTGCAGACTCTTAATGATCTATTGGATATTTTTTCTCCCTGGTACATTTTTCATTTATGCCTTGAAGTGCCCCCCAAGGCTAAATCAATGCATGAATATTACATTTGCAGTTCCATTTCTTGTTTTAATGTAAAATGATTTCCTCTGCAAAAACATAGATGTCTGTGAATGTACTCTTTTGGCAGCTCCCACCCCCCCACCCCTCATCCACCTGTACAGTAGGGGTTTGAGGACTACCTATTTTCCATTATCGGACTGTTAATCAGTCCCATGTGTATCATCCAAAGAGTCTGTATCCAGAGGCTCATTCCCATGATCCTCTCTCTCATCCTGTGTGTTGTGTCCTCATCCCAGGTTTTTCCAGCCCGGTCCAGACAGCTGATGAGCTGGACAATGACCTGTCCAAAGTGGAGAACCCAGTCAGGGTAGCCTTCGTCCTGGTGGTCCACGGCCGGGCCATCAGACAGCTCAAACGCCTCATCAAAGCCATATACCACCGAGACCACTTCTACTACATCCACGTGGACAAGGTAACTACTGGCAGACATACACACTATACTGTGATTGGTTCAAGAAGGATTTCATCTTGAATAAAAACATTCAATAAAAATTGTTCACAAAAAAAGGATTACTTAGTTGGAACTTTCCTAGATGCACCATACAGTCTCTTATGGCTGGAAATTGTATTTTGTCATTTGGATGTTCAGGATCAAATAATCACACAAAGGTCATACAGAGGGGGTATGATTAAGCTTATGCTTTATCGTACTCCGCATGTTTCTTGTTAGCTTATGAGGACGCCTTGATATGTAGAATTGCGTCTCTGCTTCTCATATGCTGGCAGGAGGTCTAACCTGGAGGGTCCCGCTGACTCGTACATGCTTGATGAGGTCACTGTGTTTTTCATGTGTAGTAGAGTCTATAATAACCCTCAGGTAAGGAAGTGGTTGGAGGATTAGTCAGGATAGAGGGGTTTGTCTGGTTGCTGTAGGAGAAGTGGGAGCTATAAGAGGGGGATGTCTACACAGGTTGCTCACCCCAGCTCCTGGTAGCATGTCTACACAGCTGCAGAGCCATAGAGCTCAGAGCAACAGTTTAACACTGCAGAGTAGAAGGGAAGGGAAAGCATTGATAAATGAGGAGTCAATGGGCTCCCACCGATGAGACTAGACGCTAACGACCCACCACCTTATCGCTCCTCTCACTGGGACGGGTAGGCAGGCGCCTTGAGGGATGGGACAGGATGGAAAGCAGGTCAGGTTGTTCTGGAGTCCTTCCGCCAGGCAGCCCTCCTCTCTCTACCTGCCCAGCAGAGCAGGCCACTCTCTCCCTGTGTTAGCCTGGAGCTGGGCCCTGTCACAACACTTTCTACCTGCTCCTCTTCTCATCGCAAGAATCTCATCTCTCATACCTTCAGGCCTGTTGTCACCAACCCTGCTGCAGCCCCCCCATCCATCTTTCCCTCTGAATGTTTAATGGTCTTCTTTACGGTTTGGAAGTAGCCTCTTAGCTGAGTTCTTCTCATTCTTTCTTCATGTCCTGCTGTCAGAAGAACCTACAGCTATTTCATACCAGTAGATTCTATTGATTTCTTTGCACGTGCCTGTTTTAATAATTCAATATGAAACTGATTATGGCAGTAGGCAGATTATGTTACCTTAAGGTGTTTACATGTCCTAATAATTCAAAAAAATTGCTCAGAAAACCAGGTGTTTGAATCGGCTTATGCTTACTTCGATTTTGACTGTACGCTCATTAAGATAAGCAGAGTAAGGTGTTTACATGACTAATGCATAATTTGCCAACTGCCATAATCAGTTTAATATCAGATTATTACTGTGCATGTAAATGTCTCCTAACCCCCCCAGCGCTCCAACTACCTGCATCGGGAGGTGCAGCAGATCGCCCAGCAGTACCCCAATGTGCGTGCCACGCCCTGGCGCATGGTGACCATCTGGGGCGGTGCCAGCCTGCTGAAGGCCTACCTGCGCAGCATGCAGGACCTGCTCTCCATGCTGGATTGGAATTGGGACTTCTTCATCAACCTCAGTGCCACTGACTTCCCCACCAGGTCAGTGACTATAACACCACTGTCATATGATTGGCTTTGAAACTATTGTTTAATGTTTATTATGGTTAATTGACATATGTGTGATGAAGACTTGATCTCAATCAAAATGCTCCACAATATGATCACATTTGTAATATCTGTATTCCTCCTACCACACAACTCTCAATCTGTTTAGAAGAAACGTGCTCTGGATTTGTATTTTCATTTGTGCCTGTCTGAGCCTTTCATCTGTTGCGGAGCTTTTTGGTCTCACTGCGATTTTATTCAATTATTCTGTTGACCTGCAGTGACTTTGACTCCTATAGCTACAAGATAAAGGAGAGCCACGTCTCCTGCTAGTTGAAAGCCCAGACTGTCATGGACTGTTTTGGTCACTGATGCACAGAGACAGACTGCTAAATCGCCTCTTTCTTGTCAATCAGTTCTGGGGTGGATTTCTGAGGCCCTTCTGAGCTGCTTCCAGAGCAGTGGCCAATCATCCTGAACCGTCCCAGGGTTTAAAGGGGGGGAATAAACGGGAATACTTGGATGCACACAGAGGAGCCGCCGCTGCCTCCCAAATCCTGCCGACAGCGGCTAATTCCACCCAGGGAAAGTCCTCGCGCCACGCTCCAGTCAGCGTTTTATTCCCAACCTAATCCTCTCCTCTTCTTTTTTCCTTCACTCCTTTCTTTCTGTCTTCTCCTCGGCCTATCGCCTTCCGGCAGGACCAACGATGAACTGGTGGCTTTTCTGTCACAGCACAGAGACCAGAACTTCCTCAAGTCACATGGGCGGGAGAACGCGAGGTAGGGCGCTTAGTTAGGAAACCTCTGACTCACAGCCTCGTCAGTCTGTCTGACACACTTGGCTCTTACTGTTAGTGTCTGACACCGCTCACATCGGCTGAGATTTTCCTCCACTGCTCTTCTCATCAAGCTTAGCTTCACTCAGTATGATGTAATGGTTAAGCTTTCATATTGGAGGAGAGGACTAAGATGTTGGAAGGGAAAATTAAAGGAATGATGATTATGATGTAAAGCTTCTGTTTGATGTTTATTTCCCATATAGTCAAGGACAGCTCTCTGACAAACTATTTAAGATCAGTTATTATTGCTGATTATTATTGCTGAAGTTAGGTAACAGGTTGTCAATGAACTTGCTTGGTAAAGTAGTGGTTAGATAAATGAATAACTCTTAATCACTGTCCTTCCCTGTGCAGTGTTAATTTTGGCAGCTATTTTAGATTTAGTCTTAGTCTTTTGACTAAAAAGCTTTAACTGTTACTAAAATTACACATTTTAGTAATTTCATCCTTCATAGTTTTAGTTATCAGTTTACTAACACTCTAGACTGAAGTGGCCGCCTGGTAGCTGTGTGTGGGAGAGCCGGGCAGATCAGCTCAATCAGCATGCGCAACTGAAAGACCAATGAGAGGATTGCATTATATTATGCAAAGGCTGTTTCTGATTGGACAAAACAGATCAAAAGGAAAAATAGGTTGTTGACTAATATATTTTGTCATAGTTATTGTTGACGAAATGAACACTGCCTGTGACCTCCAGGTTCATAAAGAAGCAGGGTCTGGACCGGCTGTTCCATGAGTGTGACAACCACATGTGGCGGCTGGGTGAGCGGACCATCCCTGAGGGCCTGGAGGTGTCTGGGGGCTCTGACTGGTTCTCCCTCACCAGGCGCTTCGTAGAGTACGTCATCAACTCCCAGGATGAGCTGGTGGCGGGCCTGAAACAGTTCTACACCTACGCCCTGCTCCCCGCTGAGGTAATGGACAGGGAAAATGATGATGGTGAAATGTAGTGGTGAAGATGACAATGTGACTGCTTCAGTCACAGCCTCTCTGGGCAGTAGAGGTGCTAGACTGAAGAAGGGGTCACAGAGCGTTTAGCTGCCAGTTAAAGTGGGTTGGTTGAGGTCATATCTTAGTATTGAATGTTGTACACTAGAGTCAAAAGCATTGATTTGATGTTTTGAAACATGTCTGGATTGTCTTCATTGTTCAGGAATCCCTGTGGAGATGGTGAAATGTTGCAATTCTATTTACAGTAAATGCCACATAACCCAGTGTTTGAAATATTAATATAATCCCTCCTCTCTGTTCCAGTCCTTCTTCCACACAGTGCTGGGGAACAGTCACATGTGTGACTCTCTGGTGGACAACAACCTGCGTGTAACCAACTGGAACAGGAAGCTGGGCTGTAAGTGTCAGTACAAACACATAGTGGACTGGTGCGGCTGCTCCCCCAACGACTTCAAACCACAGGACCTCATCAGGATACAGGTCAGTCAGCCAGCCAGCCAGGAGAGGGCACTGTTGTACCCATCATGAGTTCAAATTGAGTGTCCTTAACTGCTGCACTCCTCCTCAGCCAACAAGTGTAGTATTTAACCTTGATTCTCATGTGTTCATTCCCCCACAGCAACTGACCCGGCCCACGTTCTTTGCCCGTAAGTTTGAGTCCATGGTGAACCAGGAGGCTATAGACATCCTGGACACCCACCTGTATGGGCACTACGCCCCAGGGACGGTGGCCATCAAGGCCTACTGGGAGAGCCTGTTTGAGCGGGCGGATGGGGTGGGCTCCCTCAGTGACGTGGCCCTCACGGCCTACTCCTCCTTCTTCCGCCTGGGCCTCAGGAGCCTGGAGAGCAGCCAGACCAGCCTGGATACCTGCAAGTGAGGCCCTGCCCTGAATACTACAATCTTTCCAAATGGTAGATTCAGAGTGGAATATTTCACTATTACTTAGGCTAGTTGAGGCTCAATAGATAGATTTCTTCAAAAGAAGGACAACTTAAGTCCAGGTTTAATTATTGATATACACACTAAACAAATATCTCAATTTATTTGACCTTCTCATATTGTCTATTCAAATATCTCTTCCTCCTTTTGTGCAGGTATGAGCCAATAGGCTACCCGGTGTCGGTGCACCTGTATTTCTACGACGAGCGTTTCCAGGGCTACCTGGTCCGTCAGGAGGTGCAGAACGTGGGGTCAAGGGTCAGGGAAACGGTGGAGGTGTGGGCCGTGCCTCAGGCCACCATGCAGCTGGAGAAAAACCTCAGGGAGTTTGAGAGGCTCAAGAACCTGGAGGTGGGTTGGAGCTGAGATAGATAGATAGTTAGATGTCTGTCTGTCTGTATTTCTATGGGTATTGTGTACAGTCAAGGTTGTTGCAGTTTAGATAGTGGTGTATGGCAAGGGCTGAGACTACGGATGAACACGTTTGTGGACCTAGTTTGATGATGAAATACCCATATCTACTGTAGTCTAGATGTTGGATACAAATTAAGAAGTTAGAATACCATTAGTACAACAAGGATACAAGACTGCCCTAACACATTGATGTAAAATGTCTGTGTCTGCTTATTTTTCCCCCTCAGGTGGGCACAGAGTGGGATCCCAAGGAGAGAATCTTCCGGAACTTCGGCGGTGTGATCGGGCCGCTGGACGAGCCGGTGGCGGTACAGAGGTGGGTGAGGGGGCCCAACCTCACTGCTACCATCGTGTGGATCGACCCCGCCCAGACGGTGGCGGCATCTTATGACATCAGCGTGGATGTGGATGCAGAGTACACGCAGTACAAGCCCCCGCTGCAGCGGCCGCTCCGCCCTGGGGCCTGGACAGTCAGGGTGCTCAGGCTGTGGGAGCGCGTGGCCGAGGCTCGCTTCGTCGTCATGCCCCTGGCCTTCAAAGGACGAGAGCCACTACGCCAAGGTGAGCCTGGTGGTTTGAGGGTCGGGTAGTTCATCGATACTTTTTACCAGGAAGTGAAGTGGTTCCAAAGAGAGTTTAGTTCAGAGTAGTTCGCCCCTTTGATGTTCTGTTTGATTCAGTGCAGCCATTCAGCCTCCTTATCCAATTCAACTCACTAGAAGACTTGTCTCAGTATGTATTTATGTATCTGATGAGGATGTTGTGAACTGATCCCTAACATTCCTCTCTTCCCTTTCTTCCTCCCCCTGCCACCCTGCCTGATCCAGAGGAGGACAGCTGGCTGCACGCGGGGCCACCAGGCAACCTGTACCTAGAGCAGGGCTTCCAGCAGCTGAGATCTGTTCTGAAGCTGCCCCCCCAGGAGCCTGCCCTGCAGGAGGCCCAGCAGAGGGCCCAGCTGGTAGGCAAGCCCCTGGATGCCTGGGTGGACAGCACCGTGGGGGCCTTCTGGGTGACCGGGGACCTGTGCTCCACCCAGCCCTCCCCGGGCCCCTGCCCTTCCCTGGGCCCCTGCACCAAGTCCACCTGGAGCTCCCTCGCCCCAGACCCCAAGTCAGAACTTGGCCCTGTCAAAGGTGACGGCCGGATCAGGTAGCCCCCCGGAGAGGAGGCATGCTGGACTACATTAGAGAGGGAGAGGAGAGGATATGTGAGCCCTGAGGAGAGAGGGGAGAGTGGGGTCTGGTCTCTGAGGCAAACTCATAGCTCATAGAGCACCTAAATAGACAAGGCTTCTCCCTACATATGCTGAGGTGTGGCTATGCTCTCAGTTTAGAGGCTACATGGCCTTTTCAGAGAAGATGCGTGCTGGAAATGTGCACATGAAGACTGCAAGACAAAGGATTTTTTTGTGTTCAAACGTCATTGCATCGTTACATGGACGATTTCTGTTATGTTATCTGTCTGCACATAAGTCTTCATTCAGGGTTTCTCTGGGTAGAACTTTGGAAAGAGGAGAACCCCACCCGCATATGTTCGAACTCTGTTCAGTGCACAGTTTTCTTCTGCTTTAAGGAATGTAAAGCAGTGGCCAACATTTTGACAGTGGCTAAATGCTGTGTTGTATTGTCAGAGGGGAGTGGGCCCTCTGGACTAGGATCTTCATGCTTATTTTCAAGCATTATTATCAGAACTTCAGCAGCAGATGGAGGAAGTGCACTTTACTGTAAGACTGTAAGGTTACGCAGGACAGGGTCGATCACTAGTTGGAGAACGACAACGAGGAGGAGTAGGAGCTTAAAAGGTCACGGTGGAGGTCGTCACAATGGTGACATGGCGTCCTCTTCCCTTCGCTTACTTACATGTCTTTGTAGAAAAGTGCTGCTAGAACATATCTGGAGCAGCTAGCTCACCTGGAGGTGGAAGAATGGTACCAGCTGAAACCATACCATATCTGGAGCAGCTAGCTCACCTGGAGGTGGAAGAATGGTACCAGCTGAAACCATACCATATCTGGAGCAGCTAGCTCACCTGGAGGTGGAAGAATGGTACCAGCTGAAACCATACCATATCTGGAGCAGCTAGCTCACCTGGAGGTGGAAGAATGGTACCAGCTGAAACCATACCATATCTGGAGCAGCTAGCTCACCTGGAGGTGGAAGAATGGTACCAGCTGAAACCATACCATATCTGGAGCAGCTAGCTCACCTGGAGGTGGAAGAATGGTACCAGCTGAAACCATACCATATCTGGAGCAGCTAGCTCACCTGGAGGTGGAAGAATGGTACCAGCTGAAACCATACCATATCTGGAGCAGCTAGCTCACCTGGAGGTGGGAGAATGGTACCAGCTGAAACCATACCATATCTGGAGCAGCTAGCTCACCCTGCTAGAGGATTGGGAGAATATGGTATCAGCTGGGACACAACAATCAGTTACAGTTGGGAGAGAGTCCTCTTCTCTCATGAGTTCTGTTTACTGTGACATGTTTTTCAATGTTTGTTTTGTTTGTTTCTTGAACATTGAAATGTGAAATGTCTTTGTTGTCCATGATCACTGCAAAGCAAAGTCACCGGGGGTTTTGTGTGTCAGAGGAAGTGCCTAATTGATGTGGGTAATATTCAAGGCTACAGTGGCCTGGCTCTCCTGTGTTGTGTCATCATCATATTCACAGTGGACTACGTCCCTTCTCAATGGGTCTACTCACTGTTATGCTATATAGGCCTAGCCAGAGCCATATATTTAGAGTTAGGCAAACTTTTAGAATTTTGAATATTGTTCTAATTGTAGACAGTCATGCAATTGCATCATAATGCAGAAACTTTATTGGCCCAACTCTCTAAATACATGGCTCTGGGCCTAGCTGCCTCTTCTCTATCAGTGTATATGCAGTGCAGTACTGTCCATGCTGTCTATGCTCTGTATGCCAACAAAGTGAAGACTCCTCTGTTATCTACTGTACCTACCACTTTAATGTTAATGTTTGTCCATAAGCATTTCTACAACTGAAACTCCCGCCCAAGAGTGGTCAACTACTATTTCACGGCCTGGTCAAGAAATCAAAGCTGCCTTTACTTTGTTTGTTAATATGAACTGTTTATAATGGGAGAATAGCTTCAAGATGTGCAAATATTGCCTTTTTAGACAATTATGAAACCCTACCCTATACCTTAGTTTTTAATTGTAATGTTTTAAAACTAAACCGGCTGAAACCCCTACTTATGTAGTTTTTTTCAGTCTCTCTGCCACAATATGAGTTTACAAGTGACCTTGTTTCCCTTGCAAACTTGCTTCAGTGAAGCCTCCGTTTAACAGAAAGAATAGCAGAGCCCCGTTTAGTGTAAATGGAATAGGCTATTACTATTTTTGAATTTTAGTCTTTGAGAAATATATATTTGTCCATCCATTCAATATCAACCCCTCTGTCAAACTGAGAAACACTTATTGTATTATTTTTTGGACGTGTCATCCTTCATTCAATGTCACTTGAAACAGATCCTCCCCTGGATCTTCCATCCATGCTGTATCACCCCACAGCCCACTCATGACTCACTCTGATGATGATGACATAGTGGCAATGGCTCTCTCCCTGAGGCATGACAATGCTGGACTGGAGAGGGGAGTGCTGGCCAATCACAGAACGCCTCTGGTAAAACTGACATGACAACAGGTTGACTGGTGGCACAATAAAAAACAAATACAAAAATCTAATCTGGTCCAGTCATGCTTTTTTAGGGTATTTAGTTTGACTCGGTTTTGACTAGAATGAAATGTATTCTGCTAGTGAGTAATGTCAGTGCTTTATGGCATTATTTTAACAGGTTTCCAAGGCTCTCTGAGAGGCTGGATAGTATCAATAATCATTAACCAAGAGGTCGTGTGTTCAGGTGTGAAATTAGTCATTGATATACAATATATTATTTCGGTCACAATGACTAGTTTAAAAGCAGGTTTAGGATATGACTCAATATGCCTCATCCATCCCTCAAAAGTACATAGCTAAATCGCAGTAATCCCAAAGAGAAGACACGTGATGCTTTGCGTCTGAAGAAAGGCGCTCTCCATGGTGCTGAACACGATGCACATCCTCCACTTCACCGCACGCATGGTTTCATAAATAGTATAGCACCTCCGTGTTCACTTCTAGTAGGAGCGCTTTGCTTTAAATTTTTATTCGACTCTGCGGAAATGATCCCCCTAGGTGGCTATAATTCTTGCCAGGAGCATCAGTATCAAAGCTGCAAGTGCAAGGGATTTAGAGCTAGACAAGGAGGGGGCGGTGAGTGTAGAGAAGAGTGACAGCAAACGAGAGAGAGCGGGGAAGGGAGATAAAGTTATTGCAGCGACGTATCTAAAAGCCCTGCTTTTAAAAAAAAACTCGTTGACAAAAATATTCTATGGGAACAAATAAGGAGATGGATATCATTATGGAGAATACCCCTGAAATGGAATGTGTTGACCAGGGCGAGGCGCTTCACTCAGACAGTGCCTATGGGTCATCTGCGGTGGACACGGATACAGAGGACTGCCTGACTCCCCTCGAGATCACTTTCCCCTATAACGAGGACCTAATGCACAAGGTGATTAGGCTACTTTTTCATAACTTCACTTAACACTTAGGCTAATTTAAAATCACCAAAGAGACTGAACTCACATAAGATGATGTGCTAAATTGGCCAATACTATTGGGGTAGCCTATCTTTATATACAGAATCTGTACTCTTTGTACTCTTTTATAAATATATATTTTAAGTATTTTATATTTAAGTATGTCTTTCTGTAATAGTTTGAAAGTAAACTCTTCTGTCTGCGTGAACAATGCCTTCATTATGTGACATGGGAGGTCCTACAACAGTCCACATTATACTTGAGTGGATATTTCAGATGTATGTGTAATGTAGAGGTAATAATCTCAAAGTTGGACTGACTATGTAGGTAAGCATTTTGGAATGGTTGCGCATTGCTAGGACATCTCAGTGTGTGATGACTGCTTGTGGAGAACCCATTCCCTCTGCCAGCTTCCATGACTTCATTAATCTCTCTCACCTGAATCAGCACTGATACCTGGCAGGCTTCAGGGGCCCTGGACAGCCAGGCGGACACCTGTGCATGTCCAATGGCAATGGGACAAAAACAAATATTTAACTTAGCCCTCCAGGTTATATCATGAAAATGTAACCTGACCATTACTTTCTATAGTGTAATGTATGGTTGAACTGCTCCCCTTTTGTTTTTGTGAGCCACAGCAACACGCATACACCAGCAAGTGCCTACTCATATGATGTATACTTTGTCATTATTAACTGCATTTCTATTTGTACTTCATGTGAGGACACTTGGTAATTGAAGGGATATGTATCAGGGTTGGGGTCAATTCCATTTAAATTCCAGTCAATTCAGGAAGTATAAATGAATACAAATTCCAATTATCTTCAATGCTTTTCAATGAGGAAAATGTGGAATTAGAATTGGAATTTGGTTTATTTTCTGAAATGACTGGAATTAAAATAGAATTGACCCCAACCCTGATATGTATGCTTCTAGTACTTTCTCTGTTTCTTCCTATGTGTAATCTCATAGCCTTGATAGAACATCTTCCTGTTAAAGACCAATGCTGCTTTTTAGGACATTAGCACTGATGCCAACGTTAAGTTATTCTAGAGAAACTTGCATTTTTAAAGACTTCTTTTACCTCAGGAAATATGTGGGTGTGTGGTGGAAGTAGAAGGGCGGAAATGGCATGAAAGAAAGATGAGGCATGTTATTCACTCACAGTTGGAGACCAAATTCACTTTAACACCACATTCTTTTTTTCACAATACACCCACTTATACTCATCAACATTGTTGGGGTAAATTACTTTAGTAAGCAACATCTAATATTAACGTCATACTTTTTCATATCACTTTATTTTTAGGGCAAGTCTTTGAATTCATAGCAAGTATATATTATTTATCCATAGGCATCAATAGTGATACTAATAATTGGTTCATTCTATAACAACTCTATTCCCCAAAGCACCTAGACAAATCCAGCCCTCACGTCAACTGACAGAATACTCCAGTGTAGGAACAGAAAGTGCTTATGTTAAATGTTTACATTTACCCTCTGTGTTACCTTCACAAACAATGCAGCGTAATGACTCAGCAGGCATATGAGGACATCCCCAGAGGTAGATTCTCATTAACTGAAGGAAAACAACAACCTTTTGCTATATTAGACAGAGAGAGAGAGAGACGTGCAGGGAGATGAGAATTCACCCCCCTTGGCATTTTTCCTATTTTGTTGCCTTACAACCTGGAATTTAAATTGATTTTTGGGGGGTTTGTATCAGTTGATTTACACAACATGCCTACCACTTTGAAGATGCAAAATATTTTTGGGGGTGAAACAAACAAGAAATAAGACAAAAAAACTGAAAACTTGAGCATGCATAACTATTCACCCCCCCAAAGTCAATACTTTATAGAGCCACCTTTTGCAGAAATTACAGCTGCAAGTCTCTTGGGGTATGTCTCTATAAGCTTAGCACATCTAGCCACTGGGATTTTTGCCCATTCTTCAAGGCAAAACTGCTCCAGCTCCTTCAAGTTGGATGGGTTCCACTGGTGTACAGCAATCTTTAAGTCATACCACAGATTCTCAATTGGATTGAGGTCTGGGCTTTGACTAGGCCATTCCAAGACATTTAAATGTTTCCCCTTAAACATTTACATTACATTTACATTTACATTTACATTTACGTCATTTAGCAGACGCTCTTATCCAGAGCGACTTACAAATTGGTGCATTCACCTTATAGCCAGTGGGATAACCACTTTACAAATTGTATTTTAATATTTTTATATATATATATATATATATTTTTTTTTTTTGGGGGGGGGTTAGAAGGATTACTTTATCCTATCCCAGGTGTTCCTTAAAGAGGTGGGGTTTCAAATGTCTCCGGAAGGTGGTGAGTGACTCCGCTGTCCTGGCGTCGTGAGGGAGCTTGTTCCACCATTGGGGTGCCAGAGCAGCGAACAGTTTTGACTGGGCTGAGCGGGAACTGTGCTTCAGCAGAGGTAGGGGAGCCAGCAGGCCAGAGGTGGATGAACGCAATGCCCTCGTTTGGGTGTAGGGACTGATCAGAGCCTGAAGGTACGGAGGTGCCGTTCCCCTCACAGCTCCGTAGGCAAGCACCATGGTCTTGTAGCAGATGCGAGCTTCAACTGGAAGCCAGTGTAGTGTGCGGAGGAGCGGGGTGACGTGAGAGAACTTGGGAAGGTTGAACACCAGACGGGCTGCGGCATTCTGGATGAGTTGTAGGGGTTTAATCGCACAGGCAGGGAGCCCAGCCAACAGCGAGTTGCAGTAATCCAGACGGGAGATGACAAGTGCCTGGATTAGGACCTGTGCCGCTTCCTGTGTAAGGCAGGGTCGTACTCTCCGAATGTTGTAGAGCATGAACCTACAGGATCGGGTCACCGCCTTGATGTTAGCGGAGAACGACAGGGTGTTGTCCAGGGTCACGCCAAGGCTCTTCGCACTCTGGGAGGAGGACACAACAGAGTTGTCAACCGTGATGGCGAGATCATGGAACGGGCAGTCCTTCCCCGGGAGGAAGAGCAGCTCCGTCTTGCCAAGGTTCAGCTTGAGGTGGTGATCCGTCATCCATACTGATATGTCTGCCAGACATGCAGAGATGCGATTCGCCACCTGGTTATCAGAAGGGGGAAAGGAGAAGATTAGTTGTGTGTCGTCTGCGTAGCAATGATAGGAGAGGCCATGTGAGGATATGACAGAGCCAAGTGACTTGGTGTATAGCGAGAATAGGAGAGGGCCTAGAACTGAGCCCTGGGGGACACCAGTGGTGAGAGCACGTGGTGCGGAGACAGCTTCTCGCCACGCCACTTGGTAGGAGCGACCGGTCAGGTAGGACGCAATCCAAGAGTGAGCCGCGCCGGAGATGCCCAGCTCGGAGAGGGTGGAGAGGAGGATCTGATGGTTCACAGTATCAAAGGCAGCAGACAGGTCTAGAAGGACAAGAGCAGAGGAGAGAGAGTTAGCTTTAGCAGTGCGGAGAGCCTCCGTGACACAGAGAAGAGCAGTCTCAGTTGAATGACCAGTCTTGAAACCTGACTGGTTTGGATCAAGAAGGTCATTCTGAGAGAGATAGCAAGAGAGTTGGCTAAAGACGGCACGCTCAATAGTTTTGGAGAGAAAAGAAAGAAGGGATACTGGTCTGTAGTTGTTGACATCAAAGGGATCGAGTGTTGGTTTTTTGAGAAGGGGTGCAACTCTCGCTCTCTTGAAGACGGAAGGGACACAGCCAGCGGTCAAGGATGAGTTGATCAGCGAGGTGAGGTAAGGGAGAAGGTCACCGGAGATGGTCTGGAGAAGAGAGGAGGGGATAGGGTCAAGCGGGCAGGTTGTTGGGCGGCCGGCCATCACAAGTCGCAAGATTTTATCTTGAGAGAGAGGGGAGAAAGAAGTCAAAGCATAGGGTAGGGCAGTGTGAGCAGGACCAGCAGTGTCATTTGACTTAACAAACGAGGATCGGATGTCATCAACCTTCTTTTCAAAATGGTTGACGAAGTCATCCACAGAGAGGGGGGGGGGGGGATTCAGCAGGGAGGAGAAGGTGGCAAAGAGCTTCCTAGGGTTAGAGGCAGATGCTTGGAATTTAGAGTGGTAGAAAGTGGCCTTAGCAGCAGAAACAGATGAAGAAAATGTAGAGAGGAGGGAGTGAAAAGATGCCAGGTCCGCAGGGAGTCTAGTTTTCCTCCATTTCCGCTCGGCTGCCCGGAGCCCTGTTCTGTGAGATCGCAATGAGTCAAACCACACAAGTGTTGCTTTAGCAGTATGCTTAGGGTCATTGTCCTGCTGGAAAGTGAACCTCCGCCCCAGTCTCAAATCTCTGGAAGACTGAAACAGGTTTCCCTCAAGAATTTCCCTGTATTTAGTGCCATCCATCATTCCTTCAATTCTGACCAGTTTCCCAGTCCCTGCCGATGAAAAACATGGTGTTCTCGGGGTGATGAGAGGTGTTGGGTTTGCGCCAGACATAGCGTTTTCCTTGATGGCCAACAAGCTAAATTTTTGTCTCATCTGACCAGAGTACCTTCTTCCATATGTTTGGGGAGTCTCCCACATGCCAAACACCAAACGTGTTTGCCTACTTTTTTCTTTAAGCAATGGCTTTTTTCCTGGCCACTCTTCCGTAAAGCCCAGCTCTGTGGAGTGTACGGCTTAAGGTGGTCCTATGGACAGATACTCCAATCTCCGCTGTGAAGCTTTGCAGCTCCTTCAGGGTTATCTTTGGTCTCTTTGTTGCCTCTCTGATTAATACCCTCCTTGCCTGGTCCAAGAGTTTTGGTGGGCGGCCCTCTCTTGGCAGGTTTGTTGTGGTGCCATATTCTTTCAATTTTTTAATAATGTTCAAAGTTTCAGATATTTTTTTATAACCCAACCCTGATCTGTACTTCTCCACAACTTTGTCCCTGACCTGTTTGGAGAGCTCCTTGGTCTTCATGGTGCCACTTGCTTGGTGGTGCCCCTTGCTTAGTGGTGTTGCAGACTCTGGGGCCTTTCAGAACAGGTGTATATATACTGAGATTATGTGACAGATCATGTGACACTTCGATTGCACACAGGTGGACTTTATTTAACTACTTATGTGACTTCTGAAGGTAATTGGTTGCACCAGATCTTATTTAGGGGCTTCATAGCAAAGGGGGTGAATACATATGCACGCACCACTTTTCCGTTATTTATTTTTTTGAATTTTTTGAAACAAGTTATTTTTTTTCATTTCACTTCACCAATTTGGACTATTTTGTGTATGTCCATTACATGAAATCCAAATAAAAATCCATTTAAATTACAGGTTGTAATGCAACAAAATAGGAAAAACGCCAAGGGGAATGACTACTTTTGCAAGGCACTGTATGTACAAGGAGTACAAGGAGTGGAATGTTAGCTAAAAAGACTGGTACCCAGGCTAGGGGGTTATGCCTGATTAACTAAAACAACTCAGGGGGGAGTTGGTACTCTCTTGCTATGAGAGCTTGTGTGTTGCTATGGTAACCACATTTCTCCCCTGCCCCCTGTGGTAGGCTCCACCCCCACTTCCTCTCAATTTTCCAAAACTCCCCACCCCGTTGCCCCCCTCATCAAAGTTAGTCATGACTCATGAGGAATTTACATACAGACATTAAAGTTGGATGAGGATGATAATAAATAGTAATGGGGTTGGTTGACAGTGGCTTCTGGTTGGTCAGGCCTCCACACAGGGTACACCCACTGTGTGTGTTTGTGTTCCATGCGTCATCAGACGAAGCCGCAAGTCTGCGTCAGACTGTTGTTGGTGTTGTGACCGTGTATTCATGAATGCTATCCTTTCCTAAGCATCCACCCCCACAATTAACCTTTAATAAAATTAAAATTAAACGTGCAAATACGAAGAAATGTTATAGCACATGTTATATATTCCAAAGATCTCTATAAGCTAATGTTAAAGTTGCTTCAAAAGGTCAGTGTCTATTAGTTGATTTGAGATTTTAAATTGAACTGAGATTTTAAATTGAACTGAGATTTTAAATCCCAGATTTTAAAAGGTCGACACTAATGTCAGCACTTATGTCTTGTCCAGTCCCCAGACAGTCTCCACTTTGTATTCTGTAGGAAGAGAAAAAGTTAATCTGGGTGCAGACTAGAAATAATGTATTTTAGCTAAATCTACCATATCTGTTGAGGCAGTAATGAAGAAATTAACATTTTCTTTCTGAGGTCTAAAAATTAGAAAGTTGAGAAAGGGATGTGAGTGGTTAGAGTGTTGGGGAGCTGAGTGGGCTGTGAGGCTCTATGATATGATAAGAGGCAGTGGGGCCGCCTGCTGGGAGGTGATAAATGTCAACAAAAGAGGCGAAGAGCGTCTGCTGACTACTGCTACGGAGCCCCAGGCTAGCCACACAACGCCAGCCACCAACCTGATAACCATGGCGACAGGGCCTTATTGACGCCCACGTGCAACGCTCCCCTCCTGTTGGGATGACGCATGGGATATCATAGTGTCTCTCTCTCGCTCTCTGTGTGTGCAGTGGTGCCTGGAGAAGTGGGTATACTCTAATTTTGCCAAACATTTCCCAAACGGCCTGCCCAGCGAAGGAAAGGTGCCCTGCGTGAAGAATGATATGAGAAACAGTGACATACACTCTGAATTACCTAAAATGGTCAATCCCATACTGGTCTTTCACAGTCAGGCTAACCCAAGCTGTACTGTGCAAGTAGGCTAATAGTAGGCCTACCAAACCATGCTTCTTAACCCAGAAGCCAGCCGCACCACTGTGTTGGAGGAAACATGTTCAACTGACGACTGAAGTCAGCCTGCAGGCACCCGGCCCGCCACAAGGAGTCGCTAGAGCGCGATGGGCCAAGTAAAGCACCCCCCGGCCAAACCCTCCGCTAACCCGGACGACACTGGGCCAATTGTGCACCGCCCTATGGGACTCCCAGTCACAGCCGGTTGTGACACAGCCTGGGAACGAACCCGGGTCTGTAGACCGCTGCGCTACTCGGGAGGCCGTCTTTCTAAATTTCTAATGGATAGGCTTATTTCCATCTCTGTCCATGAAACTGTTCGCATGTGCCGTACGCATTTTAGAACAGTGTTTTCCCGCAACTTGCATTTTGGAATATTCGCTCGTAGGCCTACCGCGGTGTGTACATTGCTGCGCCTAAAATATGAAGAAAAAATAGTTTATCAACATTTTAAAATAAACATTCTAATCTGTTCCATCAGCCTTATTTATTGATACAGCATATACCTCAACTACACTACTTTGATATGCATCATGGGGATTAAGAAGGAAGTATACACAATGCCCACTGAAAAATAAGTAGGTATACAGCGTATACCTGCGTATACCTGCGTATACCCTCCACTACATCACTGTGTGTGTGTGTAGCCTACTGTGTGGGTTAGTCTGTGCTGTGTGTCATTGTGCAAGAGGTTTTTCAGTTGAGTGGGCAAGAAGAGATCTCTTAATGCTCCCTTTGGGGCACAGAGAGCATCGTCTTGAATCCAAGTCGCCATGGCTGACATGATGCTCAGGCTGCAGCTGCCTTACTCCCCTGGTCCATTGAGACTCATCCACTGCCTTTTCCTCCTCCCGCCGGGTTTTTACACAACTGCCCCTCATAGTATCACATTACATTACACACATTATATGGCATCAGTTAATGGCATGTTCTTTACTGTCAGCAACAGATGCACATATACAGTAGGGTACGCTACACCCACTCATTGTACAGGCCTATGGATGAGCAGTGTGCTGTGCTGTGCTGTTCTGTACTGTACTGTACACAAAAGGTGCTATCTAGAACCTAAAATGGTTCTTCGGCAGTCCCCATAGGAGAACCATTTGAAGAACCCTTTTTGGTTCCAGGTAGAACCCTTTTTGGTTCCAGGTAGAACCCTTTTGGGTTCCATGTAGGACCCTTTCCATGGAGGGTTCTACATGGAACCCAAAAGAGTTCTACGTGGAACCAAAAAGGGTTCTACGTGGAACCAAAAAGGGTTCTCCCTGGAACCAAAAAGGGTTCTCCTTTGGGGACAGCCGAAAAACCCTTTTTTATAAGAGTGTACTATGCTGTTCTGTGTTGTGCAGTGTAGTGCTGTGCTGTGTAGTTCTATGCTGTGTAGTGCTGTGCTTGGGCTAACCTGCTCTCTATTCTTCCTGCTATCCATAGACCATCATGGTGGGAGACAGCGGTGTGGGGAAGACCTCTCTGCTGGTCCAGTACGACCAAGGCAAGTTCATACCCGGCTCCTTCTCTGCCACTGTGGGCATCGGCTTCACGGTGAGTCTCTGCATTATTGTCTGCCATGAGCCATAGGGGACAAGTGACCATGAAGGGACCAGGCCACTTTGCTACTGGGATTGATGGGACAACAAGTGTCTTCTCTTCCAGGGTCCCTAAATGCTATTGTCTGAGGAGCCAATCCTCTTCCTCTTTCTGCAATCATAATGATCTTTAGCACACAGTTGGGTGTTGCTAGAAAGCAGGGGGATGATTACAGTTAATGATGCCATTGCTATGATCGAATCACTGGAAACAAAACCCATGTCTAATGAATGAGGCAGTCGGTCTGTTCCCTGCTGGATAGCTGTGTTTCACAGATGTATCACTCACTGTTGTGAATGTGAACTGGAGTGATTGATTGTGTGCATATACAGTCTACATTATCACTGTAGCGATGTATGGTGGGCTTCCATTCACAGAGAGAAAGAAAGAAAGAAAGAAAGAAAGAAAGAAAGAAAGAAAGAAAGAAAGAAAGAAAGAAAGAAAGAAAGAAAGAAAGAAAGAAAGAAAGAAAGAAAGAAAGAAAGAAATGGACTGTAAAAGATATAAAGCTCAGGGTGATGCTATTTTCAGAAATAGACCTGAATGTTTTGTGCTGTGACAGACAGTGATGACGAAGGCTTTGCTTGTCTGAAGGCATATAAGCCACACAAAAGCAATGCAGAAAAGGACACAAAAAGCTGCTTGCCTTGGAGATACGAAAAATGCTTTGTCATACAGTAAAACTTTGTGACGCAAATGCAGTGAGTATAAAAAGGTTTGGTTGCACTTGCAGCAACCTTTGTTGGACTAGGTTGATGGAAGATTAACCAAGGTCGGTCTGTCTTTCTGTCTGTTTGTCTGTCTGAATGCACAACTGCCTGTAATGTGAAGTGATAGAGATAGAGAGAGAGAGATACACCCACAAACCTTTCTCTTTCTCTTCTCTTTCTCTCGTCTCTCTCTCTCTTTTGAACACTGGGGGGAGACAAACTCTTATTCAAAGATTCAGCTGGTATCCACATGATCATACATGGCTTGGCAATTAGGAGACCATTTTTGACATTATGTCATGTCAATTAAGGGAAAGAAAATCAGATTCTCATATGAACACTGTCTATTTATTGTGTATTTTCTCAAGGCTACATACATCCTTTGAAAAGTAGACATTGGTGAGGAAAGACCACCTACCTGACATGTTGTGGATTAAATTGTTGGTATTTTTCAGAACGCTGAAATCACTGGAATAGCATTAATTTAGGATTGAAACTGAAAAGTGTATTTTTCATTGGCAACACGTTGACAGCCGTTGACATTTTTCTTTTTCTTTTTCTTTTTTATCTTTCGTTCATGAACTCCTCCTCTTTCATGATCAACGAGTTCAGTACCACCTGTGACTAATAACTCGTGCCATCACTGCCTGTTTCGTCCGTGGCTCGGTTGAAGACCTGGTTGTTTTCATTTATGAAAATGACAAAAAACTGACTAATTTCATAGGCATAAATAACATTATCTAAAACTGCCTCATTTCATAGGCCTAAATAACATTATCTTCATTGTACAAATGACAATAGCAACGTCGTTTCATCTGCCTACGAGTAAAGAAGGATGCGGATCCGTTCTAACGTTCTGCATAACTGAGAAATGTTTCCGCATATTGATCATATTTTCTCCACGAATGTAGCCGCGTCCTCAAGAGAAGCCCACTTTAAGTTTTAACCACGACTTTATGATTGGCATTAGTTGATTCAGCATCAAGAAATTGTCATTAGAAAGCGGTGGGTGGTTTTGGACAACGCCAAATGACTGCTGATGGACTCATTGCTTGTGTTAACTGGGTTGAGTCACTGGCATCTCGGGAGGAACATCGCACCGCGCGCTGACAGACCTTGGTGATACTGTGGTGATAGTCATTGCGATGTCCACAAAGAAGGCATCGTTGAAGGATAAAGAGACTAAAAACGGAACATCAAAGTATGTGTTGGAGAGATGCGCCTCGGTTAACGAGTATTTTGATATTGCCTTCAAGGTCTGTATTAGGCTATTCTTGTTGTTAGGCTATATATTATTAGGCTATGTTTATTATGTGCTTATAACAGTATTATGCTTATGATCATGTTAGGAAGCTGCCTGCTGGTATTAATATTGACTGTAGCCTAATTGAGAAGCTTCACTGGTGGTACAGGTGTCCATCTCTCAAACAAATGTAGGAAAATCTATTCAAATACAGTAGCCTGTCTACTCTGCACACCAGTACACTCTTAGAAAAAAGGGTTCCAAAAGGGTTCTTTGGCTGTCCCCATAGGAGAACCCCCTTTGGTTCCAGGTGAAACCCTTTTTGGTTCCAGGTAGAACCATTTTAGGTTCCATGTAGAACCCTCTGTGGAAAAGGTTCTACATGGAACCTAAAATGGGTCTACTTGGAACCAACAAGGGTTCTTCATAGGGTTCTCCAAACGAGACAGCCGAAGAACCCTTTTAGGTTCTAGATAGCACCTTTTTTTGCTATTGTGAAGTTTCCCCTAATGTAGTATGAAAAAAAAGTATGAAAAATGTATGCACTCACTAACTAACTGTAAGTCGCTCTGGATAAGAGCGTCTGCTAAATGACTAAAATGTAAACGTAAGTCTTCACACTGAGCATAATATACCACTATGGAATAAGAGCAGCTGTTATCAGTGTGGCTAGTTTCTATTCTGTTTACATTACTCTTAATTACCACACCACTATCAATTATGTGCCTTGCCACACATCAGTGCACACCAATTTCACACCTCCCTTATGGATAGTGTAGCCTATGTGACACAGGTTTATTTGATATGAATCTCGCTATTCAGTCCTCCCATTCTTAGTGATATCTAAATATTTGCTCAAGGAAGAATGTAGCACTTGGTAAAACAGGTTTAACTGCATACCAGGTAATAGTACATTTCTCTCCAAATCTTAGAGGGAAAAATTCATGTTATAATAAGTGTGCATAAATCATGTATTTATATCATAATTACACTAATTGTATTTAAAGTGTAATTACAGTAAAGGTGCATATTGTTACATAGTACTTTTAATAATGAGTGTTTTGGGATTGATCAGAATCAGGAGAGTGTGGTTAATGGACTATATCAAGCAGAAGTACAACAGGTCATTCACATAGTCAAGTAGTTCCACATCAGTCCCATGATGGTTTGTGCATACATATCTCATACATATCTACTCTAAGCCGATTAACTGCAGAACACTACTCATGTTGAAATATTAATGATCTAATTAATAAGGGGAGACGCACACATCAACCATGTAATTTAGTCTACAACCTTATAAAGATGAAATCAACAGACGGATAAAATATCCAAACTCAATTAGACGCCAAATAAATAACCAGGAAGTTCAGATGAGGGTAAAACAACAACAAGAACATTTAGCAATAGGATCATGAGTCAGTGCTTTGACACTTAACACTAGTCATCATGATGTTGTGAAATTCTAGTTTGATCAGTTTCACTTCTCATGGATGCACAGCATCATGAAATAATCAACAGATTACTCTCAGAATGACATTTGCATATGAACCAATTGAAATATATGATTAATCTCTTAAGACCAAACATTGTTCAGTGAAAGCTTGTTTGGTGTGATTACCATTCTTCTGGTCATGTGAGGGTTGATGTCAGTGTGTTGGGCCCAGGTATGACCCTTAACCCCTCTCTCTGACCTCTGGCCATGACGCCTCTCTAGGTGATGCTGCTGGGAGACTCTGCGGTGGGGAAGACATGTGTGCTGGTGCGCTTTAAAGACGGGGCCTTTTTGGGAGGCAACTTCATAGCCACCGTGGGAATAGACTTTAGGGTGAGAGAGACGTCAGTGGACTCACAGAGTGGGGTCACCTCATGGTTGGAAGGTTCTTTGTGTCTATACATTCATAATGTGTACATAATGTATACATTATGTCTGCTGTTTTTCTCTGTTTTTTCTCATTTCTAAATGGTCTATTTACAAGATAAACCCTAGAATGTTGATGTTGAAGAATCCATACATAAAATATTTCCCCATCCTATTTCAGTTAAATCTGTAAATCCGATAACTAGTTTAAAGTGTTTTCATGCAGTGATGATAGCTCAAATGTGCAAACCCTCTCACAAGTCAATCAAGTCCATAGAGCACTTCTGCTACTGTGCCACATATGGCTCCATAAACGGCTATAGGGATGCCAGCCCACATCCCTGTCTCCCAGAAGGATTGTTTTCAGCCAGGAGGAGCTGTACTACAGACAGACAGATAGGCTGCTACTCCCCCTCTTAGGAGAGACGTTACGTTACCCTCACAAACGATGCTCAGACCTGGCTGGGGTCAAATAAACAAGCAGCTCTCATGTCATTGGTGGGGGCCAGATTTCCATAGCTACCAACCAGCTGCTGGAGAGACAGAGAGAGAAAGAGACAGAGAGAGAAAGTGAGTGAGAGAGATGGAGAAAGAGAGAGAATGTGGACAGAAAGAAAGACTCTTGCACCAGTGGATTTGGACCCGCTCACCCTCCAAAGAAAACACTCTAACTAATGACTGGTAAAATGGCGGTTTTGGAGGAAATTGTGTTGCATTAAGGCAGAGTACTGTGTTACCACTCTGTGGTGATGGTGTAGACATTAGGACTGCCTGGGATGAGAGTCCAACATGGATGGGGATGTGTGGAGCATTTATGTAGCCAAATGGAGATTGTTATTTTCTCCATGCTTGTGCAACAGGTAATAACTATTCATGAGATTCATAAATAAGTGCATTATAACAATGAGCTGTGTGTAGTGACCACCCACGGCTGCTTGCATTGCATCTGTATGGAACAGAAGATTATAAGGAGAGATGATTTTGAGACTGATAATGGATCAGTCAATATGTTCCTTGCTGAGCCTCCAGCTGTATACAGTGGGGGAACAAAGTATTTAGTCAGCCACCAATTGTGCAAGTTCTCCCACTTAAAAAGATGAGAGAGGCCTGTAATTTTCATCATAGGTACACGTCAACTATGAAAGACAAAATGAGAAAAACAAATCCAGAAAATCACATTGTAGGATTTTTAATGAATTTATTAGCAAATTATGGTGGAAAATAAGTATTTGGTCAATAACAGAAGTTTCTCAATACTTTGTTATATACCCTTTGTTGGCAATGACACAGGTCAAACGTTTTCTGTAAGTCTTCACAAGGTTTTCACACACTGTTGCTGGTATTTTGGCCCATTCCTCCATGCAGATCTCCTCTAGAGCAGTGATGTTTTGGGGCTGTCGCTGGGCAACACGGACTTTCAACTCCCTCCAAAGATTTTCTATGGGGTTGAGATCTGGAGACTGGCTAGGCCACTCCAGGACCTTGACATGCTTCTTACGAAGCCACTCCTTCATTGCCCGGGCGGTGTGTTTGGGATCATTGTCATGCTGAAAGACCCAGCCACGTTTCATCTTCAATGCCCTTGCTGATGGAAGGAGGTTTTCACTCAAAATCTCACGATACATGGCCCCATTCATTCTTTCCTTTACACGGATCAGTCGTCCTGGTCCCTTTGAAGAAAAACAGCCCCAAAGCATGATGTTTCCACCCCCATGCTTCACAGTTGGTATGGTGTTCTTTGGATGCAACTCAGCATTCTTTGTCCTCCAAACACGACGAGTTGAGTTTTTACCAAAAAGTTCTATTTTGGGTTCATCTGACCATATGACATTCTCCCAATCCTCTTCTGGATCATCCAAATGCACTCTAGCAAACTTCAGACGGGCCTGGACATGTACTGGCTTAAGCAGGGGGACACGTCTGGCACTGCAGGATTTGAGTCCCTGGCGGCGTAGTGTGTTACTGATGGTAGGCTTTGTTACTTTGGTCCCAGCTCTCTGCAGGTCATTCACTAGGTCCCCCCGTGTGGTTCTGGGATTTTTGCTCACCGTTCTTGTGATCATTTTGACCCCACGGGGTGAGATCTTGCGTGGAGCCCCAGATCGAGGGGAGATTATCAGTGGTCTTGTATGTCTTCCATTTCCTAATAATTGCTCCCACAGTTGATTTCTTCAAATCAAGCTGCTTACCTATTGCAGATTCAGTCTTCCCAGCCTGGTGCAGGTCTACAATTTTGTTTCTGGTGTCCTTTGACAGCTCTTTGGTCTTGGCCATAGTGGAGTTTGGAGTGTGACTGTTTGAGGTTGTGGACAGGTGTCTTTTATACTGATAACAAGTTCAAACAGGTGCCATTAATACAGGTAACGAGTGGAGGACAGAGGAGCCTCTTAAAGAAGAAGTTACAGGTCTGTGAGAGCCAGAAATCTTGCTTGTTTGTAGGTGACCAAATACTTATTTTCCACCATCATTTGCAAATAAATTCATAAAAAATCCTACAATGTGATTTTCTGGAAAAAAATTCTCAATTTGTCTGTCATAGTTGATGTGTACCTATAATGAAAATTACAGGCCTCTCTCATCTTTTTAAGTGGGAGAACTTGCACAATTGGTGGCTGACTAAATACTTTTTTTCCCCACTGTAAGTCAATACCCTGTGTGGATGGGAAGACTGCTGTGACTAGCTCTAACGTGGCAGGGCTATTTTGGGCCTGCTTCCTTGTAGCAGTTACTCAGCATGTGGGCGTGTCAACGCGGAGCCGTGTGTGGCCAATCTGCGTAATAATTGGAGGGAAAAACTGAAACCCATGGCAACTAATGCAGGGGTTGGACCATGTCCGTTCTTCCAAGGTGGAAGTCTCAATGGGTGGTGACTCCTGTTGAGAGGGGCCATTTTAGAAGATTGGACGAAAGGCAGGGGCTGACTGTGACCGGTTACTGATGGTGGAGTTATGAGGCTAGCTAAGAGGAAGTGATATGTACCAGTTGTGCCATTCACTTACTTCATTTCAACATCGTTGCTTGTGTCATGTTTCCATTGAGCGAGTTTCCCCCTACTTTCCCCTGAAAAACAAACGGGAAGTTTAAAAGGCCAGGGTGAGGTAAACTGGTTCAGTTACCTGGATAATAATGGCACCTACACAACAGACTGACCTTACAACAAGCTGTTATTGGTTGACCTTGGTTGTGTGTCATTGGGTTTGTTTGTGAGTGTGTGTGTGTGTGTAGGTGTATGTACGTACGTATTTGGGACTTAGTTTAGAAGGGACACATCAATTCCCATGACTTGGAAGCATCTTATTCCTCCTCAGTCTTCCATATTCCTTCTATACTTCCTTGAAGATCATTTTTCACAAGGTATGTTTTTCACTAATCCATATCTGTAGCTAATGTTCTTTTTTTCACTCATGACTATTTTAGAATCCTGCCTATACAGGAAATCACAGGGCGTCCCTGACAGCCACAGGAAATTAACGGGGGAGTGGGTTGTTATTTTGCCAGTCTTCTTTTTTTGTGCAATTAAGTCTAATCCGAGAACCTTGCTGTAGTGTGGGTGTAGCAATTTGCTTTCTCTGCTGGCCTCTGAAGCTCCTCTTAGTTTTCATGTTGTCTATATGAGTCTATACAGCATGCTGTGCCATTTCCGATCTAATGTTTGTTTGTTCTTTGGAATATTCTTGCTTTCTGAAGCTTCTTAATATTTAAATGCCTATGGTGTGTTTTGTCTGAGTCTGTCTCTCTTATGGAAAAAGACCCCCACAGACAGTCCTGTGGTTAACTGTTTCCTCTCCTCCTCAGAATAAGGTTGTGACGGTGGACAGAGTAAAGGTCAAACTCCAGGTGAGAGAGCAGGGACCTCTACACCCCACATTGATGCCACTATTCCTGTGATCCTACCAGTCTAATTCAATAAACCACAATCAGTATCATAATATTACACAGCGGGCAGTGGCGTATGTGGTCAACATGGAAGTTTCCCTATGTAAACACAGCGTATCTTTTAAAAATACATAGTTATCATCATATCCTGTTCTTTTGACAATGCTGGGTGGGAAGTGCCAAACATTGGGCTGTGAGCAAGCCACGTGACTATTCCAATGTATTTCACTGTAAAATATATTGATAATTCATTTTACGTATTGCCCATTATGACTTGCATACCATTGCATGCTCATTGGTTGCTTCTGGTTGGGATATTATCCCGTTTTCCAGGTTTATTACATTGTTAAAATTAGTTTGTTTCACTTCTTTCTCTCAGATCTGGGATACTGCAGGACAGGAGAGATTCCGCAGTGTCACACACGCCTACTACAGAGACGCACAGGGTAACCGCTGCTCTATTCAAACACTTCCTGGTTGTGTGTGTGTGTGTTGTAGAATGCTAAGAACATGTGGCTGTGTGTGACACTGCCTTTCTCTCCTCAGCCCTCCTCCTGCTCTATGACATCACCAGCAAGTCGTCCTTTGACAACATCAGGGTGAGAAACCTATCATGTGACTCTTCACTCCTCCTCCTTATCTCCTCACGTCTTCTCATAAAACCCCTTTTAGATGAAGAACCCTGAATTCCTTTTACATGCCAAGTAATATATGGCCTTCAAAAACTTTTTAAATGGCTTCTTGGAAATGTCGTGATATTATCAGCGTTGGTTGTGGAGGCCACTTCAGTAATGTAATGTGAAGGTTTGGGGATAAGAGGAAGTGCAGCTCAGAATGGCAGAATGGAGAATAGTAATCATATTCAAAGCAGCAGAGCAGAGAAATTGATTCTGTTTTTGTAGAGGATCTCCTTCAGCACTGGCATTTTTACAGACTCCTTTTTACAAATCTCCGTTTTAATCTCTCTCTCTCTCTCTCCAAATCCCCCCATAGGCCTGGCTGACTGAAATTCATGAGTATACTCAGAAGGATGTGGTCATCATGTTGCTCGGCAACAAGGTGTGCGCTAAACATTCTTTTAGTTGTGTAGTGCATCAAGAGAAGTCGTCATACCAAAAGTAACAATAAGAACACAACACACACACAGAAACATATTTGTCTCTGCTATTGACTTTGTAGCCTCAGAGTTTATATTGAAGCTGAATTAGAACGTTACCAGTCCTCCGAAGTGAATACATGTGTTGTGATAATTAAAATAGAACTGGTGGCATCTCCAGTTCAACAGCACCCATAGATCATGTGCCCCCTCTGGTGGTGCTACTACAGAGACACTGGGTCATTGCTGTCACGTTCCACCAGACATAATTTATTCCCAGAGCTGGGGAGAGCAGCAGGACAGGGAATATTTATCTCTCTGAGCAATGTTTGGCCTGTGGTCAGACACTCAGAGGCAGCCTGGAGACTGCCCTGGGAACTGCTGTGGCTTGTGTGGGCTGATGTAGTGGGTCCCCTGTAGCTCAGTTGGTAGAGCATGGCACTTGCAACGCCAGGGTTGTGGGTTCGTTTCCCACGGGGGGCCAGTATGAAAAATGTATGCACTCACTAAGTCGCTCTGGATAAGAGCGTCTGCTAAATGACTAAAATGTACAGTGAGGGAAAAAAGTATTTGATCCCCTGCTGATTTTGTACGTTTGCCCACTGACAAAGAAATGATCAGTCTATAATTTTAATGGTAGGTTTATTTGAACAGTGAGAGACAGAAAAACAACAACAAAATGAAAAATGCATGTCAAAAATGTTATAAATTGATTTGCATTTTAATTAGGGAAATAAGTATTTGACCCCCTCTCAATCCGAAAGATTTCTGGCTCCCAGGTGTCTTTTATACAGGTAACGAGCTGAGATTAGGAGCACACTCTTAAAGGGAGTGCTCCTGATCTCAGCTTGTTACCTGTATAAAAGACACCTGTCCACAGAAGCAATCAATCAATCAAATTCCAAACTCTCCACCATGGCCAAGACCAAACAGCTTTCCAAGGATGTCAGGGACAAGATTGTAGACCTACACAAGGCTGGAATGGGCTACAAGACCATCGCCAAGCAGCTTGGTGAGAAGGTGACAACAGTTGGTGCGATTATTCGCAAATCGAAGAAACACAAAATAACTGTCAATCTCCCTCGGCCTGGGGCTCCATGCAAGATCTCACCTCGTGGAGTTGCAATGATCATGAGAACGGTGAGGAATCAGACCAGAACTACACGGGAAGATCTTGTCAATGATCTCAAGGCAGCTGGGACCATAGTCACCAAGAAAACAATTGGTAACACACTACGCCGTGAAGGACTGAAATCCTGCAGCGCCAGCAAGGTCCCCCTGCTCAAGAAAGCACATATACAGGGCCGTCTGAAGTTTGCCAATGAACATCTGAATGATTCAGAGGAGAACTGGGTGAAAGTGTTGTGGTCAGATGAGACCAAAATCGAGCTCTTTGGCATCAACTCAACTCGCCGTGTTTGGAGGAGGAGGAATGCTGCCTATGACCCCAAGAACACCATCCCCACCGTCAAACATTGAGGTGGAAACATTATGCTTTGGGGGTGTTTTTCTGCTAAGGGGACAGGACAACTTCACTGCATCAAAGGGACGATGGACGGCGCCATGTACCATCAAATCTTGGGTGAGATCCTCCTTCCCTCAGCCAGGGCATTGAAAATGGGTCGTGGATGGGTATTCCAGCATGACAATGACCCAAAACACACGGCCAAGGCAACAAAGGAGTGGCTCAAGAAGAAGCACATTAAGGTCCTGGAGTGGCCTAGCCAGTCTCCAGACCTTAATCCCATAGAAAATCTGTGGAGGGAGCTGAAGGTTCGAGTTGCCAAACGTCAGGCTCGAAACCTTAATGACTTGGAGAAGATCTGCAAAGAGGAGTGGGACAAAATCCCCCCTGAGATGTGTGCAAACCTGGTGGCCAATTACAAGAAACGTGATGTTTTGCAGAGGGGTCAAATACTTATTTCCCTCATTAAAATGCAAATCAATTTACAACATTTTTTACATGCGTTTTTCTGGATTTTTTTGTTGTTATTCTGTCTCTCACTGTTCAAATAAACCTACCATTAAAATTATAGACTGATCATGTCTTTGTCAGTGGGCAAACGTACAAAATCAGCAGGGGATCAAATACTTTTTTCCCTCACTGTAAATGTAAAATGTAGTGGTGCCTCTCTGGATCTAATGGACTAGTTGTATCCATGACTCTCCTCTGCTCTGTCCAAACAGACGGACATGGCCGGAGAGAGGGTCATCAAGCGTGAGGAGGGAGAGAAGCTGGCCAAGGTAAGAGACAAGGCCCACTTAAAGGGTTTGCTCCACTCTCCTACCGCAAAACACAAAGTAGCCTCTTCAAAAGCAACTGTACAGCACTGTGAAAGGAAAATAAGCTTGAAGTGTTGATTTATATACTAAAATTGTGAACTGATGTTCCCTCAAGTGTTGGAGAGATTGATCACTCTGAGTGTTTGGTATTGAGTTCATTCATATGATGAATGTGGTGTACTTGAGTAATGCCATTAAAATCACTGTATGCATTTCAGGAATATGGAGTCCCTTTCATGGAGACCAGTGCCAAGACTGGAGTCAATGTAGAGCTGGCCTTCCTGGCTGTAGCAAAGTAAGTCACGACTCATGTTATTTCAAAATGAAAGTTGCACTGTATGTGAAAGGGCAAAGACATATTGGCCAATTATATTCCTCATCTCTCCTTCTCTTTTCCCTTATGTTCTCAATTTCTCTGCTCTTGCACTGCTCCATCCCACACACTCTCCTTTATCTCTCTCTCTCTTTCTTTCTTTCTTTCTTTTTTTCTTTTGCCTGCCTGCCTGCCAGGGAGTTGAAGCACAGAGCTGCCCAGCAGCCCAACGAGCCCAAGTTCCAGATCCACGACTACATCGCGTCTGAGAAGCAGAAGTCTGGCTGCTGTGGTGGCTACGTGTAGCTAAATCTCTCACCAAGTGTTATACCACACCAGGCCACAGAGTGAGCGAGAGAGAGAGAGAGACACACATGTCTACAGAGAGAGAGAGGGAGAGAGGGAGAGAGGGAGGGAGGGAGAGAGGGAGAGAGGGAGGGAAGGAGGGAGGGAGAAATAAAGAGAGAGAGAGAGAGAGAGACATAGAGTGGTAGGGAGACAGTCCCCCTAAAATACCATAATCAGACAGAGGGAGCAGTTGAAAAAAGAGCAGGTGCAACCACTTGTGAAAAAGAAAATACCTGTTCTGCTCCCCACCTGCTTAGAAGGCCTATGGCAACTAGCCAACCCTCATTCTACCCCTATCAGGAGAAAAACCATGTCAGTGTTTTCAGTTGGATAGAAATCCATTACCAGTGTATTTAAAATGTGAATTGATATTTGAAACATGTTCTGGTAATTTAGTTCATGTGTATCACATGCTGCAGCTGCAGCCTGTCAGCCTTACTCATTATTGCCATAAGGAAGGATTGGAAATCCAAATGGAATTTCTTGCCCCAATTTTGCCATATTTACAAAGAAATTAGGAAATGATCTGATCACTTTATGTAAAGATGTTAGGTGGAATAAAACACTGATTTTTTGGGGCTCATGGCTTCATTTGTTTCACCACATGTTATTCAGGACGAAATGCCATTATACAGTACATGTTGTATGAGGAGTACCCTCTACTACTGCACAACGTGTCCCAGATGCGGCCTCTACCGGATAAAAAGCGGACTAATGACAGTGACTTTGTAATTATACCCCAAATTAATATTATTTTCTGAAATGTTGTGGTCAAACGTTAATTGAGGTGGTGGTCAGAAGTTCCAGCATGAGTTTTGATTTGCTTTTAAACCTGCCAGCCACCACACATTCGACCAATGAGAGAGTTCCCTCTGAGACTGTTGTTGTGGAGCCTCTATCAGTCATCATTAATGGATGTTGTTGTTGTTGTTGTTGTGGCTCTACTGTACATGGGTAGCATTGTGTAACATGTTCCTTTGTATTTGGTTATGAATGTTTGCTTATTGAATTTGCTTGATGTCACAATTATTGTCAATCTCTATGGAGGTGTCACAGTGATCACAAAGTGCCATGGAAAAGTGCTTTGTTATCGTACAGTATATAAAAACTATTTTTTTGTAATGAAGATGGTGGTGTTTTATTGCAGTGTGCAGTGTGTGTTTGAATATCTGTTTCTTTGAGTCTCTGGGGGAGGAGGTTATAGGTCAGGGTTCCCCAACTGGCGGCCTGCCGGTGGTTTTATTTGGCCCCTCAAGTTTTCTGAGCAAAAAATTAAAAAATTCATTGTTAGACATAAAACACAAAAAACACCAGGAAACCAGCTTTAAGTGATTTTAATTTAAGAAATCTGTACCCAAGTATTCCCACGCATAATAGAGAGAAACGTGATTGTATACAAATGAAAGCAAGGTTTGAAATTATTATGTTTTAGTCAAACATTGTATATGTTTGGTCTTTTTGCAGTCTACACATTATTTGTAATTATGTTCCAGCCCCCGACCAACTTTTCCAGAAAAAATCGTCCAGCAGCTGAATATAGTTGATGATCCCTGTTATAGGTGGATGGGATATGATGTACTGAGGTTGCCTCCCACCAGGTGGCAGCATTGCTTTTCAAATAATAATAGGGCGTTACGCTATTTACCACAGCTGGTTCAATTGCACTTTTTAAAGAGCCACTGAACACGCTGATTGGTACGTGTGTTTCCTGTAGAAAACCAAGATTTCAGTCTTGGGTTGTGTTTCCTGACCGATCCCGCGTTTGGTTAATGATGATTGTCCCCCATGAGAAGCCTATTTCACTTCATGAAAATCCCCATAATGAATCTAAGATAACTCAAGAAATCTGTAATTCATTTTGACGTTTTTGCCGAGGATGTTTTAGTTGCGTGGTTTTACATCTAAGTAAGGTGTTTGGTGCAGTATTTCTCAAGTAAAAAAATGCAACACATGTCGGAGCTGCTGGGCAGGTCTGTCTCACTGTCTATGCTATTGGATAGAGAGCTATCACTGCAGCTGTTCACCCCATGTTAGTAGGGAACTGGGCATCGTCAAATCAAAACCCAACCTTCATTTACCAGTTGTGACGCACGGATGTTCCAAACTCAGTTTAATAAAGACTGACTTTATGACCAAAAATTATCCTATTTACACTTTGTAGTCAATTTTGACACGCTGTTTCTGACTCATATTTTTCAAAGGGATTAGTTGCTTCTTAAAGGCAGTCATCCTTTAATATCACCACTCTTTATTTGTTTCACACAAATAGCTCCAAACATACACAAAGGCACAAAGGGACTGGATTGTTTTGTGAAATACATCCATCTGAAAAAATATTTATTTTTAAATAAGCCAGTAAGGTATCCACTTACTGAGAGTGACACACATTTTTTATTTCAAACCACCACATATAGAGATGAAACTGGAAATGTGAGATTATGGGAATCCTCACAGCCCTGGAATATGAAAAGGGTTATTTACCGGTACTGTACAAAAGAGGTTCAATTTGAGCTGAGTTGCAGGGCTATATCAACCTGGATGGTGGAGTCGAGTGGAGATTTTATTTATTTATTTTTTATTTCACCTTTATTTAACCAGGTAAGCCAGTTGAGAACAAGTTCTCATTTACAACTGCGACCTGGCCAAGATAAAGCAAAGCAGTTCTAGTCGGGTGGGCGGGTGCCAGCAGCGTTCGATTGAAGAGCATGCATTTAGTTTTACTAGTGTTTAAGAGCAGTTGGAGGCTACTGAAGGAGTGTTGTATGGCATTGAAGCTCGTTTGGAGGTTTGTTAACACAGTGTCCAATGAAGGGCCAGATGTATACAAAATGGTGTCGTCTGCGTAGAGGTGGATCTGAGAGTCACCAGCAGCAAGAGCGACATCATTGATATACACGGATGGTGGTGCCAGGCAGAACACTCATTACTCATTGTACCTGGGTCAGCTGTGTACCTGGAATCTAGCTCTTCCCTTCCCATCCAGTCTATCAATCACACAGGCCATGAACCTCCTAGGAACACTTCCTCCTCCACACAGTTGTACAGCTGTACAAACGATTAAATCAAACACAAACAAGAATCATTCATTCCTCAGAAACATCACATAGCACCTGATCATCAGACTTTCTGTATACATAGTTTGAGATGATAGGCCTATTGGTGAGTAATCAATAGACCATAGTGAGTCATCAATAGACTACAGTGAGTCATCAATTGATTATAATAAGGACATGTCCATGCATTGATAAGTGTACCTGGCAAATGTCCCAGTATAGAGAAATAAAGACTCTGCTGTGGTTTTGGGTCAGTGAGGTCCTTGCCGTTTTAGTGTTGATGTAATAGAGCATGTTTTCTCAAGGAGGGTCTAGGCCCCTTCCTTCCACATAAAGGTTTGCATTTCTTCAGAATTGCAGGGCATGGTGAGGTAGGCCTATATCAGAAGAGTGTCTGTCTGTCAGTGAGTGTGTGTGTTCTCACAGAGACAGACAGACAGAGAGCAAGGGGGGAGGGAGAGAGAACAAACACATGTGGCAAATGCAGATGTCCTCTCCTGAGCATAATATTTGCAATCTATAAGTAGACAACATATTTCAACCTCAGGAATATACAGTACAGTGAAGGCTGCTGAGGGGAGGACGGCTCATAATAATGGCTGGAACAGAGCTAATAGAATGGCATCAAACCTGTTATTGATACCGTTCCACTAATTCAGCTCCAGCCATTACCACGTGCCCCTCCTCCCCAATTAAGGTACCACCAACCTCCTGTGATACATACCATATGTTTACAGAAGGACCACATGCATTTGTCACAACATGGTGCAGCTGTCTGGCTGCAGTTCAGCAATCCTTTTTGCGCATGCACTTGTCCATCATTAGGGCCAATAGCATGCATGCCCAATTGATTTATGCGCCTCCCTCCTCCTGGGGTATTTGAGTAGTGATTGGTGTTACTATCTGTCTTCTGCACCTACGTCACTGTCCTTTATAAAGTAGTCTACTGAGTTTAATTCAGTGTCAGAGTAGAGAATAGAGTTTTGGAGCAGAGTCAACACATACATATAGTTAGTAGAACTTCAGGTTTTGGCGACACATCACGGGTTGGCATACGTCCACTGTATGCACAAAGTTGTAGGAGTTGCTTTTGAAAGTGAGTTGCGACTGCGGTTGACATCCAGTCACCACGGACGGCGCCTTATAAACAGACGGATTGGATTCCAGAAGCTCTTCCTTGAGAGCGGTAGAGATTCCTGTTAACGGGTACCACTCGTGCTCAGCATCTCAAACTGACTTTTCTTGGCAACTTCCAGCTACTGGACGATCCTTCTCACAAGCAACAGGTTGAATTGGTGAAATAAATAGCAGAAACTATGCCCAGCAAAAGCGAAGATTATCGGCCAAGACTCTGCGTGCTGGAGAAAGGGGACAATGGGTATGGGTTCCATCTCCACGGTGAGAAGGGTAAGACCGGGCAGTTTATACGGCTTGTGGAGCCCGACAGTCCGTCTGAAACTTCGGGGATTCGCGCGGGGGACCGACTAGTGTTCGTGAACGGGGAGAACGTGGAGAACGAGAGCCATCAACAGGTTGTGTCCCGGATAAAAGCCACCGTGGGCCAGCTCGAGCTCATTGTTATCGACCAGGACACTGAGCAACTGTTGAAAAAACACAAGATGAAGTGTCTCAAAGAATATGTCACGGAGCGCATTCCTTTACCCAGCGACGACGAGTCAGAAAGCGAAGATGTGAAGGAGAACGGGACACCATGCGGGACACCGAGAGAATCCACACCTGTTCCGGAAAATAACGGAGAGCTCCATAGCCACGTAGAGATCCATAGCCACGTTGAGAAAAAGCTGAGCATCAACTCTGAGAAGGTGAGTGTGCCAAAGTGCAAAACCAGAATAATCTATGAAATTGTTACTTTGGATCATTGATGTAGCCTGGTGGTCACAGTAGGTTATATTCCGCAAATATACAATACAGATTCAGTTACAGTTTGCGTAATAGTACCACTGACACTGTCCTAGGGATTTCAATTAAACGAATGTGATGGTTTTTTTTATTCATCCATTTATTCACCAACAATGTAATTACAATATCTTAACTTTTCAGTCTCCTGTTATGTAAGTGCACTGTGAAAATAACATCATTAATATGGTCAGCTGCAAAGCCCAGTATTCCCACTCTCTTCATTGTAGCAGTTTTGGCAGAGGTAGCAGGTCGTAGGCGAGTCAGTTGGCTGCACATTTGTTGTGGGTGGTGGGGGGTATAGGAGAGGAAGGACAAACAGCCTGCTTCAGCCTCGAGTTCAAGTCAACATTACCGTAGTACTGGGGCAGGAGTCAGTCAGTCAGTCTCTCTCTCTTTCTCTCACTCACTCACTCATTCACTCACTCACTCACTCACCACTCACTCACTCACTCACTCACTCACCACTCACTCACTCACTCACTCACTCACACACACACAACACACTGTGGCTCCAGGGGTCCTGTTTATAAACTTCTTATGAAATTATTATACATCATAGTATTAACACCCATCTTTTCAGCTCTAAGAATTTACACTTTCATTTTCACAGCTGTAGAATGCTTAACTCCCTTGCAGTTACAGAATCCCTGGCATGTTTCCAGAACACTGGAACTCTATTCACCTGTTCTTACTCTGCTAATCACCAACATCCTGATCTGTCTCTGGCAACAAGGGTCTCCAGGGCTAACATCTGCCACCTTCAATTTGACAGTGATGCTGCACACCACACACATTTGGGGGAAAGGGCAACACATCTTTTTGTGTTGTTCTGAGGTTTGAGAAAGAACTGACACTTGACATTGGGGTTGAAGATAAAGATTTTGAGGTTTGCTGAAGCAGATGTCTTTGAACACATCACATCAAACATATTTCTGGTTTCTTCATATTTTCATTACTCGCAATTTAATGCACCCACAATGGAACACAAGAAACAAATCAAAATACAATTCTTAGTCCTTGATTATGACCTCCCGCTGTCTATGAAAACAAATGTAAGAGTTTCATTCCAAAACGCTATATATCCATTTTCAGAAATGTTGGTCAATTTGCTTATATTGTTTAAAGAACTTATGAAAGAGATTTGTGTGTTTTTTCACTATCTTATTATGTCATGAGGTTGTTCAATGACAGACATGTATTTTTTTTTAATGGTTTCATTTCAGAGAAGACAAATAATCATGTATTTTTTAGCAAAACGCTATATATCCGCCTCACTCTCAGATAAATAAGTAGTACTGCTAGGTTTTACACAGTCAAATGTAACACTTTTTTTTATATATATAAAGAACTGTACAAATGATACATTTGTGACATCAATATTTAATTTTGTTATTTTTATTAATCAATGCAGTAATATGAGATCTGTGTGTAAAACATTTATAGTGCACTAGTTTTGACCAAGGCCCATAGGGTTATGGTTAAAAGTAATGCTATTTAGGGAATAGATGGTGCCGCCGAAGATGGCGGCCTCGCGACTAACTCTTAGGAAACTTTGCAGTATTCTTTTTTTTATGTACTATTTTTTACATTATAAGCTCAGAAAGTGTTTTGCATCATTACATACAGCCAGGAAAAACTATTGGATATCAGTGCGGCGGTAACTCACCAGCATTACGACCAGGAATACGACTTTCCCGAAGCAGATCCTTTGTTTGCTCTCCCCAGGGCAACTGAACTGATTCCAGCGGCTGACCCAAAACATCGCCGGCAGAGGAGAGGCCTGCTGGTTCGACTTAGGAGGCGCGCACACCACCCACCGCTTCCGAGTATATTACTCGCTAATGTTCAATCTTTGGTTAACAAGCTCGATGAACGCCGGGCAAGGATTTCTTTCCAGAGAGACATCAAGGCCTGTAACATACTCTGTTTCACGGACACATGGCTTTCTTGGGATATTCTGTCAGAATCGGTCCAGCCAGACGGGTTCTCAGTTCATCGCGCAGACAGGAATAAACATCTCTCCGGGAAGCAGAAGGGTGGAGGTGTGTCTTTCATGATTAACAACTCATTTTACATTTTAGTCATTTAGCAGACGCTCTTATCCAGAGCGACTTACAGTTAGTGAGTGCATACATTTTTATTTATTATACTGGAATCGAACCCACAACCCTGGCGTTGCAAATGCCATGCTCTACCAACTGAGCTACATCCCTGCCGGCCATTCCCTCCCCTACCCTGGACAACGCTGGGCCAATTGTGCGCCGCCCCCCATGGGTCTCCCGGTCGCAGCCGGCTACGACAGAGCCTGGATTCGAACCAGGATCTCTAGTGGAACAGCTAGTACTGCGATGCAGTGCCTTTAGACCACTGCGCCACTCGGGAGGACACTCATGGTGTAATTGTAGTAACATACAGGAACCCGAATCCTTCTGTTCACCCGACCTAGAATTTCTCACAATCAAATGCCGACCGTATTATCTCCCAAGAGAATTTTCTTCGGTTATAGTCACGGCCGTGTATATCCACCCTCAAGCCGATACAACGACGGCCCTCAAAGAACTTCACTGGACCTTATGCAAACTAGAAACCACATATCCTGAGGCTGCATTTATCATAGCCGGGGATTTTAACAAAGCAAATTTGAGGACTAGGCTGCCGAAGTTCTATCAACATATCGACTGTTTTACTCACGCTGCCAAAATCCTCGACCATTGCTATTCGAACATCCGGGATGGTTATAAGGCCCTCCCCTCCCCTCCTTTCGGCAAATCTGACCACGACTCCATTTTGCTTCTCCCTTCCTATAGGCAGAAACTCAAAACTCAGGAAGTACCTGTGCTAAGGACTATTCAACGCTGGTCTGACCAATCGGAATCCACGCTTCAAGATTGTTTTGATGACGCGGACTGGGATATGTTCCGTGTAGCTTCTGGAAATAATTTAAACGAATACACTGAAACGGTGACTGAGTTTATCAGGAAGTGTATAGGTGATGTTGTGCCCACTGTGACTATTAAAACCTTCCCTAACCAGAAACCGTGGATAGATGGCAGCATTCGCGCTAATCTGAAAGTGCGAACCACCGCATTCAACCATGGCAAGGTGACTGGGAATATGGCAGAATACAAACAGTGTAGCTACTCACTCCACAAGGCAATTAAACTGGCAAAACATCAGTATAGAGACAAAGTGGAGTCGCAATTCAACAGCTCAGACACGAGACGTATGTGGCAGGGTCTACAGACAATCACGGACTACAAAAGGAAAACCAGCCACATCGCCGACACCGACGTCTCGCTTCCAGACAAGCTAAACACCTTCTTCGCCCGCTTTGAGGATAACACAGTGCCACTGACGAGGCCCACTACCAAGGACTGTGGCCTCTCCTTCTCCATGGCCGACGTGATTAAGACATTTAAGCATGTTAATCCCCGCAAGGCTGCCGGCCCAGACGGCATCCCTAGCCGCGTCCTCAGATCATGCGCAGATCAACTGGCTGGTGTGTTTACGGACATATTCAATCTCTCCCTTTCCCAGTCTGGAAATTCGGCTTAGCACCTAAAACCCTCAAAAACTTTTACAGATGCACAATTGAGAGCATCCTGTCGGGCTGTATCACCGCCTGGTATGGCAACTGCACCGCCCGCAACCGCATGGCTCTCCAGAGGGTGGTGCGGTCTGCCGAACGCATTACCGGGGGCAAACTACCCGCCCTCCAAGACACATACAGCACCCAATGTCACAGGAAGGCCAAAAAGATCATCAAGGACATCAACCACCCGAGCCACTGCCTGTTCACCCCGCTATCATCCAGAAGGCGAGGTCAGTACAGGTGCATCAAAGCTGGGACTGAGAGAATGAAAAACTGCTTCTATCTCAAGGCCATCAGACTGTTAAATAGCCATCACTAGCACATTAGAGGCTGCTGCTGCCTATTGAAATCACTGGCCACTTTAAGAAATGGAACACTAGTCACTTTAATAATATTTACATATCTTGCAATACTCATCTCATATGTATATACTGCATTCTATTCTATAATATTATATTGTATCTTAGTCCATGCCGCTCTGTCATTGCTTGTCCATATATGTATATATTCTTAAATCCCATTACGTACTAGTTTTGTGTGTTTTAGGTATATGTTGTGAAATTGTTAGATATTACTTGTTAGATATTACTGCACTGTTGGAGCTAGAAGCACAAGCATTTCGCTACACCCGCTATAACATCTGCTAAACACGTGTATGTGACAAATATAATTTGATTTGATTTAGATTTTACATTTTAGTAATCTTATCCAGAGCAACATACAGTTAGTGCAACCACATTCAGTGCCTTCAGAAAGTATTGACACCCCTTGACTTTTTCCACATTTGGTTGTTGTACAGCCTGAATTTAAAATGGATTTAGTTTACATTTGTTGTCACTGGCTTACACACAATACCCCATAATGTCAAAGTGGAATTAGGTTTTTAGACATTTTTACAAATTAATAAAAATGTAAAGCTGACATTTATTGAGTCAGTAAGTATTCTACCCCTTAGTTATGGCAAGCCTAAATACGTTCAGAGGTAAACATTTGCTTAACAAGTCACTCTGTGTGCAATAATAGTGTTTGACATGATTTTAGAATGACTACCTCATCTCTGTACCCCACACATACAATTACTGTAAGGTTCCTCAGTTAAGCAGTGAAATTCAAACACAGATTCAACCACAAAGACCAGGGAGGTTTTCCAGTGCCTCACAAAGAAGGGCACTTATTGGTAGATAAAGCAGACATTGAATATCCCTTTGAGCATGGTGAAGTTACATTTTGGATGGTGTATCAAAATCACTACAAAGATACAGGCATCCATCCTAACTCAGTTGCCGGAAAGGAAGGAAACCACTCAGGGATTTCACCATGTAGGGCAATGGTGACTTTAAAACAGTTACAGAGTTGAATGGCTGTGATAGGAGAAAACTGAGGATGGATCAACAACATTGTAGTTAATCCACAATACTAACCTAATGGACAAAGTGAAAAGAAGAAAGCCTGTACAGAATAAAAAATATTACAAAACATGCATCCTGTTTGCAACGAGGCACTAAAGTAATACTACAAAAAATGTGGCAAAGCAATTCACTTTTTGTCCTGAATAAAAAGTGTTATGTTTGGAGCAAATCCAATACAAAACATTACTGAGTACCACTCTCCATATTTTCAAGCATAGTGGTGGCTGCATCATGTTATTTGTATGCTTGTAATTATTAAGGACTGGGTCGTTTTTCAGGATAAAAAAAGAAACGGAATGGAGCTAAGCACAGGCAAAATACTAGAGGAAAACGTAGTTCAGTCTGCTTTCCACCAGACATTGGGAGATTAATTCACATTTCAGCAGGACGATAACCTAAAACACAAGGCCAAATCTACACTGGAATTGCTTACCATGAAGGCAGTGAATGTTCCTGAGTGGCTTAAATCCTGAGTGACTTAAATCTGCTTGAAAATCTATGGCAAGACCGGACAAAAGTTGTTTAGCAATGATAAACAATCAATTTGACAGCGCTTGAAGAATTTTGAAAATAATAATGGGCCAATGTTGCACAATCCAGGTGTGGAAAGCTCTTAGAGACTTACCTAGAAAGACTGACAGCTGTAATCACTGCCAAAGGTGATTCTAACATGTATTGACTCAGGGGGTTAAATACTTATCTAATGAAGATATATTATAGTTTTATTTTTCATATGTTTTTGTACAAATGTTAGAATTTTTCTTCCACTTTGACATTAGAGTATTTTGTGTAGATTGTTGACAAAAAAATGACAATTCAATCAATTTTAATCCCACTTTGTAACACAACAAAATGTGGAAAAAGTCAAGTGGTGTGAATTCTTTCATAAGGCACTATATCACAGTCAAATATACAGTATACAAATATTCCAGCTAAACAATGGATAGGTAGCGTTTTTCTAAATAACACATTTGAATAAACATTTTATTTATCTGAGAACAGTAATATTTTACACACACATGAAGGTACCAATAAGCAATCATTTTTTGTGAAAAAGACACAAATGTGAAAAATGTGTGGATAAAGCGTTTTGGAAATCATCTCTTCAAATGCGCCTCACATTGTTCAATGTCTGTTTCTCACTTTATTTATTATTTAAAGGGACTACATTTTGTCTTCACATCCTCTTTATACCCTCTAGCCAACAGCATGCACATGACGTGGGTTCATTAAAACATTGAAGAAAAGACAGGGCATTCCAAAACATCTGTGCCCCCTGGCGTGTCCCGGATGTTCACCCCTGGGGCTCTCCCAGCCCCTCTCAGCCCCTCTCTCTGGTTCCTCTATTGCCATGGTGTAATAACCCAGACTTCATCACTGACACTGCAGTGTCTGTTTGGGTCTCTGTGTTCCAATTTGGCGCTCCGAGTGAATCTCACTGCTGAGTGATTTGCTACCATAAACAACAGTCTCACTACCATACCCTGCAGTGCCCAGCCATGAGCAGCCTACTCATGTGTTGGACAGGATGCAGCCAGCCATACACATGTGCAGCATCTTACGGGCTGCTCGAGGGGCATTTCGCTACACCCGCAATAACATCTGCTAAACGTGTATGTGACAAAAAAAAAATATTTGATTTGACATCATGCATATCCTGTGTATGCTATGTGTACATGTACCGTATAAAGTTGACATGTTTGTGACTTGAACTCCTCCAGTATTACACTTCCAATAGAGCAGTAACCCACTGTGCTCTCATTGACTTAATCAATAGTATGAGCAGGATTTCCAAACGGTTTAATCTGAACTTGCAGGGAAGGTAATGGGGGTCATCTAAGAAACCTTATGAAAACCCTGTTTCCCTCACCTCCACCCTTAACTTCCATGTCTCGTCTCCCAATATCCAAAACACAGCAATTCCACCCCACCTATAGGCCCTGCTGTGTCCTGGCTGTGACGCGGTGTCTGCAGGGTAGTTAAGTGCTGCATCTGCCTCATCTCTTATCACTGCTGTGTGTTAACATTACAAGGCAGCCAAGGGCCCAGTGATACACATTAGTGTGGAAGGTAGAGGACTTGTGCCACATAAAGACACAGCAATACTGTTGTGCAATGTTGAACAATCTATCAGATCCCGTCAACAGGTGAACATGTTACAGTACAGCAGGCCACAATATCACATTAGTTAACTCTATAGACTAGAGCAATTGAAGCTCATGGAAACAATGTACTGTATATTAGTGTAAATGGCTTACTGTAAATGGCCCTCATTTGTCTGGGCATTTATTGTAAAGCATCTACAGGTCCTGGAAAATGACTCAAGCACCATAGAAAAACAGGCGCAGTTATGTTGTTTGTCTTAGAAATACACACCGATTGTTCCTCTGTTTACTTTCAAGCTCACCCAGATGGCCTAATGGAGTTGTGGTATTATAGTTAACGCTGGCACGCAACTCAGAAGGAAGTGTTCCATGAACAAACAAGACCACCTCTGTACCGCTCATATTTCATTGGTTGAATTATAGTTTTCATATTGGACATTTAATGTTTCCCTGGTTTCTTGTGTGCTTGATTGCTTTCTAAATCAAATATGCACACAAAGTATAGGCCTAGTTAGAGAGAATACATTACTTGACAGTTTAAAGGCCAAGTGCAGTCAAAAACGTGATTTACTTGTGTTTTAAATATTTCCACACTGAGGTTGGAATAATACTGTGTATTTATGGAAATTATGATACTGCCCTTTTAGTGTGAGAGCTGTTTGAAAAGACCACCTGAGATTTCAGCCTGTTTTGGTGGGATGGAGTTTTGGCCTGCCTGGTGACATCACCAGATGGTAAATTAGTTAATATACCAATAAGAAAGAGAGGTCTAAACCTCTCTGCCAATAACAGCTAGATTTCAGTTTTCCCCTCCCCACTCAGACCACTCCCAGACATTCCTCGCAAAATTATTGCTTGAGAAATTGCTCTTTGCTAAGAAGCTATTTTTAAATTGTTTAACCATTTAAATGTAATACAATCACAGTAAGGTAATTCATTGGAACCCAGAAATGATTTAATATTGAGATACAAACGGCTGCATTGGACCTTTAAAGAAACTCCCCCTACTGCTTTAACACTTGAAGGTTGAGAAGATCACAAGTGGTAAGCCTATAATGGAGCAGTGGCAGTGACACAGGCTTAGACGATATTGCTATGTTCCAGGAATTTTCTGCCTGCATCCTGTCCGGCATTCCTCTACCCTGGCCCATGCAGTCAGTGTGACACACAAACACACACGCACATGGCCTGGGTGGTAAATACACAGCATGTTGGTTTAGCAGTCTCTAGATGTCTTTAGCACCTGCCTGTCCCTGTCTTTGAAGAAAAACAAAAGAGGGGACCAAGAGGAATGCCTTCTCCGGAAACCAAGGAGTTAGTTCAGGAGTTGCCTTGGTTACACTGATGTGGTCTGTGCTAACCATGTTGAGTGTGGGTCTGTGTGTGTGGAGGTGAGAGACAAAGTGAGAAACAGAGCTGTGAAGCAATGGAGAGGAGGAAAGTAGAGCTGGAATGTTTTGAATGCAATTAGGAGTTGCAGTCTTTTCTGTTGTTAGAAACCAAGGACAGAGATAATCTTTCCAGCACTCTAAGTTTGATTGTCTATTGCTTCTCTGATAGCCATTTAAGTGGCCACTGCACACAAAACAAGCCATTGGATTCAAATGGCTTTCTCTGTTTTCCCTGCAGTAAAATATAACTCCCATTGTAAAATGCAGTGGAGTGGGGATGAATGCTATAACCAGCACACAAGTCACAACAGGTTATATTTTGGCTGCCCTTATTACACCCTTAACAGATGTAGGTGCCTCTTGTCATATTGACTGGATCCTATGGGAAAATCTGTTATTAAAGCCACTCTAAACATCTGATAAAATATTAAAATAAGGGTGTGATGCATGGCTTGAGTTGAGCCTCCAAGTTTATTTTCTATCCACTGTATCTATCTTATCTGTTTGTGTTATTGTTTTGTGTGGGTGAGGCGCCTAATTCCCTCCGTTTTGCTTTTGAGGAAAGCCCACATCAACAGAGGCTTTGGTCCATTGAGATTCCACTGGGAGACTGAGGAGGATGCCAGCCAGCCAGTCAGCTTGGGGTTTCTGGAGTCCTCATGAATGACTGCCTGGTTAAATAAGCCTGTTTTTAAAGGCAAATTACAGTAGAGAAAGAGTCCTCCGTGTGTCAGATGAAATCAACTGTGACTAGTAGGCTGAGAGTTCTGCTGTTCAGGGAGGGGCCGTTGTGTGTGTTCCATGTCTTGGAAGAAGTCTGTAGAGAACAGTAACATAGAGACTTCGCCCGGAGAGCAGGCGACATGCAGACAGGCCTTTAGGCATATGCCAGTTGGCTGTCTGTCTTCACTGGGCTGTCTGTCTGTCTGTCTCCACCAGGGTTCTACCGGAGACCAAGCCTGTAATCTACTCATTCATATAAAAGCTGCTTATTAAAGAGCATGGGTCAGCCACTGACACACCCACTGCCTCTTGGCTTTTTGGCCCTTGTGGTGTGCCGTAGAGGGGAGAGGCTTTTGTTATGGCACAACATGGTTCCTCAGGCATCGGAATATCCAACGTTAGTGACTGTGTAGGAGGATTCACTCCCTATAATGGTTTTTCTCCCACAGAATGGAGTGCGTGGGTTGACGATGGCTTTAAATTGTTTAATCTGGTGATCGAGGAGCGAGGAATTCGTAAAAAGGAGACCACATTTCACATGCAAGTCAATGTGTTCCCAACGTGTGGCAAGGCTTCAAGTTTAAATAGATTTCAAACCAGGCCTTTTATTTAAGCATTCCTGATGGATTACTTAGTGGGTTTGGTTATTGACCTATAGTGGGTAATAGTTTATTTACTGGGTTATAGTTATGTATTTCAGACCAAGTCACTGTGTGTACTTCACCATGTTCAAGTTAGCTACGACACAAACCCTGACATAATTTATGTTAGCTTTACCAACTACTCAATCAGACGCTGATGCCATACAATCCACAATGGCTGTTCAATATAACATTGTCCTGCCATTTAAAGAAAATATGTCAACTCTTCATGAACTTCTCTTATAAATATTTTAGGAACCGGGCGGCCACACCTTAGTTTGTGACTCTCTCTTTAAATCTCCTTAGCGTAGCTTGCTTCTGTGGGAATCTTTTCCTGGGGCCTTGGCCAGCACAGAGACTCCAGAAAGCTTAGGCTGGTTTCCTGTCATTGTTGTTGGTGGAGGTAGAGAGAGTCAGGCAGACCCCCTCCCCCTCATCCCCCTCTTCTGCTCTCTCCAAAATGGGTTGCCTCTACTGGTCACAATGAAAACACCTAATCTTTATAACTGTCATTTCTCTACAATTACTACAGTCTACAGCCCTCAAACTCAACTCTGGACCTCGAAGGCAGTTCCACTGCATTGTTTTCAATAGTTCCCCTCTAACCAGAGACTGATTTAGACCTGGGACACCAGGTGTGTGCAATTAATTATCAGGTAGAACAGAAAACCAGCAGGCTCCGGACCTCATAGGGTAAGAGTTGAGTACCCCGATCTACAGTATACACACAGTAAAGTGTTGATCAAACTGATAGGATAGCATGCTAGTGGATAACATGCTAACTCATGTGGACTGTTTAAGTCAAAGTCAAACCTCTTACTGTAGTTGATGGCATTTCATGTAACTTTGGTCAAATCTGGTAGACTAGAGCAGCGTTTCCCAACTCCAGTCCTCCAGTATCTCCAACAGTACACATTGGTATTGTAGCCCCAGACAAACACACCTAATTCAACTTGTCAACTAATCATCAAGCCCTCAATGAGTTGAATCAGGTGAGTTTGTCTGGGCCTACAACAAAAATGTATGCTATTGAGGGTACTTGAGGACTAGAGTATATAATTTATATAGCCCGATTACCCCATTGTTTGTGATGTGTGGTCACGTGTAGGGCGTCTGTCTTGTGTATTTCTTGTGTATTTGCTCAATCACGTGTGTGTGTGAATGTGTGTGTGAGAATGTTTGGGAGTCACCCTTTCCTTCCCTCCTCTTTGTTGATTGTTGAGCAGTATGTTCCAGAGGAAACGGTCCACATGACAAGACAGATAGCGTGGAGGGCTAAACACAGGGTCACAGGCTTCATTGTGTTTCAATGGAAGGATCCATTTATTTGTGTACTGTGCAGTCAGTGTGTGTGTGTGTTCTGCCAGCTTCTCTGTCTGTGTGTGTGTGTGTGTGTGTGTGTGTATGTATGCGTGTGTATTTGTTTGTAAAGGGTAAGAGTTCAGCAGCTTGTGAGTGTATTATGTAACTAACTCTGTCTTACACACCCCCTCTAGGCTATAGGGTCAGTCCTGTAGATCTGGTTCTCTAATAACGTTTAGTTGTTTCATACAGACTCTGTGATTTTGGATTAGATCTACTGCACAAAATAGTAGCCTATAGTTGTAGGCATCACATGGACAGAGAGGTGCATTGGAAGTCCCTCACTGCAGGTCACTGGACTCCCTGCTCTGTGTGTTCTCTGTCTCCAGTCTCGTCTGGGGCCCAGGGTGGAGCTCTGGCCATACATCCACACCCACCATGGCCCTCTTCCTGAGCCCCAATGGCTTTCTCTGAGGAGCTGTGTGTGTGTGTGAGAGCGAGAGAGAAAGTTGAGAGAGCGAAAGAGTAGATGGTAGAGGGTTTGTAGTACAGTGACCAGTGAGAGCTACTTGGTGAAGTGAGCCAGTGACTCTGGCCTAAAACAGCAGCACCACTGTATCTCCTACAGTATAGGGCCAGGACACAGGGCCAGGTCAGGGTGGGGTGGAAGTGGACCCCATGAGGAGGAGGGGGGGGGGCTTGCTACAATGCCACATTCCATTTCCCATTCCATACCCCTAAGGGTTCATAACCCCTCCCTGACAATGAGGGAGAGGGCTGCACCCTCCAATGATAGGGGTAGGGGAGGAGAAATGAATGACACCCTGAAATAGACTCTCCCTCACTCGCGCCCAGCCATGACACCATACAGGAGGACCAGGACAGACTATACAACACATACAGGCATAGTGTTGACACTGTGTACTGTCTGAAAGTGGTTCTATCGAGTTACGAAAGGCCAGGGGCATAATCTATTCTACAAGTGTGTGTATGATGTTGCTTTCCGCAGTTTTGGTGAGCTTGGTTATGTTATCAAAACTGACTACAGAGTGACAGCAAAGTGTGGGCAAATGCTTGTCACATTTTGACCATCCACAGCCTGAATGACGCCACACAGGATGTCACAACATTCTCTCTGACTTATTCAACCCTCTCATCCATTCCTAGCCCTTTTTCCTCTCCCCTCTGAGCTGGCAGTATGATCTCATCTTCTCTGTCAATCTGTGCAGTGCCGTGTTCTCTGTGGGAGACATTTTGTGTGCCTGTACCTCATTGGGCGGAGGTCAGAAACAGGAAGCATGGCCTCACAGATAAACCATGTTGACTCCTCAGGCCTGGTGCCTGATAAGGTAGGACTAACACACTGATAGAGAGCCATAGGGATGGAGGAGAGACAGCTGCTTTGGAAAGGTGTGTCCTGAGAAGAGACAGAACTAGAGATTTGATTGACGGGTATTGACGGGCACTTCAGTACCTAATCAAGGCACACCCACCCATTAGTGTTAAAATATCAACATTGGCACCCCCCATAATTGTTGTGATTGACAATGGTCCACTATTTTTAGTGAACCCACCACGAGTAGCTTGTAATCCGAACCCTGGGCAGAGCCATCCCATAGGTGGCCGTTGTAGACCCAGTCTGTTCCAACTTCAAATGGAGGTGGATAGTAGCAGTGGTGGAAAAAGTACCCAATTGTCATACTTGAGTAAAAGTAAAAATACCTTAATAGAAAATGACTCAAGTAAAAGTGAAAGTCACCCAGTAAAATACTACTTGAGTAAAAGTCTAAAAGTATTTGGTTTTAAGTATACTTAAGTATCAAAAGTAAATGTAATTGCTAATATATACTTAAGTATCAAAAGTAAAAGTATTAAGCAAACCAGACAGCACAATTTACCCAATTTCTTTTACACGGATAGACAGGGGCACACTCCAACACTCAGACATAATTTACAAACAAAGCATTTGTGTTTAGTGAGTCTGCCAGATCAGAGGCAGTAGGGATGACCAGGGATGTTCTCTTGATAAGTACATTTTTTTCTGTCCTGCTAAGCATTCAAAATGTAACAAGTACTTTTGGGTGTCAAGGAAAATGTATGGAGTAAAAAGTACATTACTGTCTTTAGGAATGTAGTGAAGTAAAAGTAAAAGTAAAAGTTGTCAAAAATATAAATAGTAAAGGAAGGTCCAGATACCCCCCAAAAAAAATACTTAAGTACTACTTTAAAGTATTTTTACTTAAGTACTTTACACCACTGGGCAGTAGGGTGCATTGTTCACCCCTGCCTGCCCTGCAGCTGGCTCAATGGCCTATCCTGAAATGGAACACCCCCGCACTGCTTCAGTGGCGCGCTCCTAGTCCTTACACCCAATCTACACGAGGGAAGACAACTTTGCCAAACTGACTGAAAAAACAGCTTTACAACAGTGAGTTTGTCAGAGTCAGACACTTATTAACTCTCTCCCCTATAGGGGTTTGAAAGGGTCACTAAATTAAGCTCTTATCAAAATTACACATGACAATCACGAGGTTAAGGATTTGTCCTATTCCAATGAGTAACCATGGAGCTTTTGACTTTGTTATCTCTGAGATTATTCTTTCACCTGATCAAAGGGGCGTTGCACAGCTTCCCACCACTTATTAAAACCCCAGGAGTTAGAGGCCCTGTTTAAAAGTTGCTGTGATAGCAGGCAGCAGCAGTGGACTGACTGCATGACAGATCTATTGAATATAGAGGTCGGCAGAATGCGTGCGGAATGCCTGGGTTGATGATTTGCGGGGTGTGTGGCAGAGGTGTATGCGTAGACTTTGGACCTTATCGATGGGACAAAATGCAGCCATGTGCAGCATGGAAAACTCTGCGAGAGCCAATGCCTATCAAGAAAAGCAAGACACATTCTCTGTCCATTACAGCTGCAGGAAAATATATATTGTATGGTGTTATCATGAATTATAAACTGGGTGGCCCTGAATGCTGATTGGCTGAAAGCCGTGGTATATCAGACTGTATACCATGGGTATGACAAAACATGTATTTTTACTGTTCTAATTACGTTGGTAACCAGTTTATAATAGCAATAAGACACCTCAGGTTTTTGTGGTATATTGCCATTATACCACGACTAAGGGCTGTATCCAGGCACTCCGCGTTGCGTCGTGAATAAGCACAGCCCTTAGTCATGGTATATTGGCCATATACGAACCCCCCCTCGAGCATTATTGCTTAAGAATAACATTATTTAACATGAGTCTTTTTCCTGGATGTTGCCCTGTAGTTGAGTCACTCAGAGACCCTGGCATTCTGTATTAATAATGACACACATTACCCGGCTACAGTATGATGATGTCCTGTTAAATACACAGTAGTTACACTTCAGTTCTCCACTGGCTTCAAATGGGGAAAATATTAACCAGGCATCTGACAGTGGCAGCTGCTGGCATGGTGTATGAAGCTGTTTTCAAGATGGTGAGGTGTTGACTTTGACAGCTGCCTTAGTGTTCCATTAGAATGGCCCTCTGTGTCAAATATGGTCAGGGGAAGAGAATGAGAGGATAGACGATGCAAATTGCGTGAGATCATTAACCTTTGAGATGTTTTACGAGAGCTCATCATGGTGTTTTACAGCTCTCCACATCAGATCAGGTTTTTATGGGATGCCATCTCTGTTGTCAATCATTGACTCAGGTGCTGAAGAGACAGTGAAGCTCTGTGGTCCTCCATCTTACTGCCCATGACAGGGGTATAGGTAAATAGTAAATATTGATTAATATCAGGTAAGTATCAACTGAAAAAGACTACAAAAGAGTGAAATAAGTATTCTCCAGGTGTGATTTTGGTTGGTTTGTGTATCCCAGTGTAACAGTCTTGCTTCCGTCCCTCTCCTCGCCCCTACCTGGGCTTGAACCAGGGACCCTCTGCACACATCGACAACAGTCACCCTCAAAGCACCGTTACCCGTCGCTCCACAAAAGCCGCGGCCCTTGCAGAGCAAGGGAAACAACTACTTCAAGGTCTCAGAGCGAGTGACGTCACCGATTGAAATGCTACTAGTGCGCACCGCTAACTAGCTAGCCATTTCACACCGGTTACACTCACCCCCCTTTTGACCTCCTCCTTTTCCGCAGCAACCAGTGATCCGGGTCAACAGCATCAATGTAACAGTCTTGCTTCCGTCCCTCTCCTCGCCCCTACCTGGGCTTGAACCAGGGACCCTCCGCTGCTTTTGTGGAGCGACGGGTAACGGTGCTTCGAGGGTGACTGTTGTCGATGTGTGCAGAGGGTCCCTGGTTCAAGCCCAGGTAGGGGCGAGGAGAGGGATGGAAGCAAGACTGTTACACCAGGTATAAACAAGGTCAATCAGTTTTAGTGGCAGATCTTTGTCAGGAGTATTCAGTAGATCGGTTCTAGATAGTATCTTTTTACGTGTTCGCTTGTTGGCGTGTGTGTTGGTTAGTTAGCATGTTCAGGCTGATTTGTTAGCATGTGCAGTAGGCCTACAGTGGTTTTCCAGCCTTTCACAAATTATACAGCACAATGGCAGAGTCATGTTTTAATTGTAAAACTAACAATGACTCAATAATCCATGCCTTCTGGGAATGCTATAAAGTCCAAAAGTTATGGGCAGAGTTAGAAAGTTGGCTTTCAGAAGAATTACAATGTAAATGTACAGTCGTGGTCAGTTTTGAGAATGACACAAATATTAATTTTCACAAAGTCTGCTGCCTCAGTTTTGATGATGGCAATTTGCATATACTCCAGAATGTCAGGAAGATTGATCAGATGAATTGTAATTAATTGCAAAGTCTCTCTTTGCCATGAAAATTAACTTAATCCCAAAAAAACATTTCCACTGCATTTCAGCCCTGCCACAAAAGGAGCAGCTGCCATCATGTCAGTGATTCTCTCGTTAACACAGGTGAGAGTGTTGACGAGGACAAGGCTGGAGATCACTTGGTCTTGCTGATTGAGTTAGAATAACAGACTGGAAGCTTTAAAAGGAAGGTGGTGCTTGAAATCATTGTTCTTCCTCTGTTAACCATGGTTACCTGCAAGGAAGCACGTGCCGACATCATTGCTTTGCACAAAAAGGGCTTCACAGGCAAGGATATTGCTTCTAGTAAGATTGCACCTAAATCAACCATTTATCGGATCATCAAGAACTTCAAGGAGAGAGGTTCAATTGTTGTGAAGAAGGCGTCTGGGCGCCCAAGAAAGTCCAGCAAGCGCCAGGACCGTCTCCTAAAGTTGATTCAGCTGCGGGATCGGGGCACCACCAGTGCAGAGCTTGCTCAGGAATGGCAGCAGGCAGGTGCGAGGGCATCTGCACGCACAGTTAGGCGAAGACTTTTGGAGGATGGCCTGGTGTCAAGAAGGGCAGCAAAGAAGCCACTTCTCTCCAGGAAAAACATCACGGACAGACTGATATTCTGCAAAAGGTACAGGGATTGGACTGCTGAGGACTGGGGTAAAGTCATTTTCTCTGATGAATCCCCTTTCCGATTGTTTGGGGCATCCGGAAAACACCTTGTACGGAGAAGACAAGGTGAGCGCTACCTTCAGTCCTGTGTCATGCCAACAGTAAAGCATCCTGAGACCATTCATGTGTGGGGTTGCTTCTCAGCCAAGGGAGTGGGCTCACTCACAATTTTGCCTAAGAACACAGCCATGAATAAAGAATGGTACCAACACATCCTCCGAGAGCAACTTCTCCCAACCATCCAAGAACAGTTTGGTGACGACCAATGCCTTTTCCAGCATGATGGAGCACCTTGCCATAAGGCAAAAGTGATAACTAAGTGGCTCGGGGAACAAAACATCGAAATTTTGGGTCCATGGCCAGGAAACTCCCCAGACCTTAATCCCATTGAGAACTTGTGGTCGATCCTCAAGAGGCGGGTGGACAAACAAAAACCCACAAATTCTGACAAACTCCAAGCATTGATTATGCAAGAATGGGCTGCCATCAGTCAGGATATGGCCCAGAAGTTAATTGACAGGGCGGATTGCAGAGGTCTTGAAAAAGAAGGATCAACACTGCAAATATTGACTCTTTGCATAAACTTAATGTAATTGTCAATACAAGCCTTTGACACTTATGGAATGCTTGTAATTATACTTCAGTATACCATAGTAACATCTGATAAAAATATCTCATAACACTGAAGCAGCGAACTTTGTGAAGACCAATACTTTCATTCTCAAAACTTTTGACCACGACTGTACTTTTAATCTGTCTGTCTGCATATTTCAAGACATGGCATATGGGGGTGTAGTGAGATACCCGATGGGCTGGACAGTTCTCTTCTCATCACTCATCTGGAAAAAAAACTATCCTCCATCGTTAAAACAATGGAAAGGTCAAATGCTTTATTATCTAAATGTTGAAAGTGTGTGGGCGACAGAGAGAAACAAAATGGTGTAGTTTGAGGCAATGTGGCGGAGAGTGATGCGGGCGCTGGAGATGGGGGTGTGAGCAGGTGGGTCTGGGAAGGTGTGATGTCGTTGATGTTTGTGTGTTTGTATGCTGTCGTTTGTATGTGTATGTTTTGTATTGTTTATAAATAATAATAATAATAATAATTGTACAAAAAAAAGTAGAGTGTAGGCAGACAGAGAGAAGAAGTGTGTCTCTGCTTGAGGTTAGATGCAATTGAAAGCCCGGGACGTAGCAGGAAGGAAGAAATGGGCTGAGGCAGAGGATGCTATGTCTCATTCTCTCCAATGAGCTAACTGCTCCATAGGTCCCCTTCCTAGACTTGGACTGGATGATGATGACATGATTGCAGTTGTATTCTTGCATCAGGCCATAGTAAAACATTTGGCACAATTGGCAGTAAGGGAAAGCCTGGTTTTGAATTATGACTCAATCGCTTGTAGTGGGTTTCAAGTAAGACCCCAAGATTTGTTGATGTGTTCATACTGAAGTGTTGCACTTGTTCAAATGAAACTAGGTTTCTGGTTGAGCTCACGTGTCAACAGTCAGCGGCCACAGATGATGGTGATCACATTATTTTCCTGCCCTAAAAAAAAAGAGAGTAGAGATGGTTCTTGGTAAGGTACTGCTTCTCCTCCCTCCTGTCAACTCCATGTAGAGGGTGTTAGTGAGTCCCTCCATGTGACAGCCATAGAGAATGACAGAGGACTTTTCTTTGTATCTGTCCCATTATGGCGTCTGTGAGCGCACAGGCAGCGCCATTGAGACCATCTCCATTTTGAAGTAGTCAGTTTTCTTCTTCTACTTCTATGAGTTGATAAACAAACTGAAAGTGTGCATACTGCCACCTGGAGTGTGTTGTTTGAACAGGTATAAAGCCAAGGTTGGTGATTTACTGACACCTGCCGTTATGGAATGTTTGCTCACTAGTATAATTCCTTGGCTGATCCCTCCTGGATGGAATTATGTGATCCTTCCTTAACTTCAACATTTTGAAAGTCCTCAATGGTGCTGCCCATGCTTAAAGGGGGTTTTCAGGCACTAGAGTCATATATCATTCTCTCTGGTGACAGCCAACAACCTGTCAGAACAGCTCCGACCACTGACTTACTGTAAGTCACGGCTTTAGAAAGGGATGAGCCTCTATACGTCTGTGTGCCTCTAAATCCTTGTAGCTGTAAAACAGTGCTTGATGGTTTCAGTAACCAGCAGGTAGAATGCCCATTAGACACTGTCTCTAATTTACACTGGAAGCGTAATCAAACCAATTCATTCTTATCAGTCAAGCTGTGGGCAGGATGGAAAATGGCCGTTTGTTTTTTCCCACGTCTTCTGTGTGTTAGATGTGAGTGCTGTAACCAGTGGGACTGCAGGTGTAGGGGTGTGTATTTGTATTGTATATTGATTTCTCTTTTATGTGAGGAAGTTGAATACAGAGGGAAGAGTATGCTTCAGGGAAGAAGTAGCAACAGTTCCTGTGCTGTGCTGCGCACTTCCCTCATGATGGAAAAGGTTGTGTCATCGTCATCCAGTGAATGTGTTCAGCTAGGAACCCATTATTTTACACTCACTGTACGTGAAATCTATTCCTAAGCATTTTAAATAGTCCACAAAGCACAATACTTTCTCTGGCTTTTAAAATGCTTACTAGTATGGTTATTTCTGATGATTCAGGATATGTAAAACCTTGTCATTTATTCACATAAATGTTCATACTAACTGTGTTGTAACTGTTGTCTCAGCTTCTCTCCCTGTATTAAACTGCTATTCATGAGGTGTTGCTTCTCAGTTGACTGGAGATAATGACTTTCCTCTGTGGGACCGCAGACCCCAGAGATTGTGACTGGTAGAAACCTCCCCATATAGAACACCACCAAGCAAACAACACAAGGTGGTGTAGATATGTAGGTGTGGGTGATAGGGATGAGAGGATGGATATTCCTGAGAGGTAACTGAACTCAACATGATTGGAGCTCAAGGTGCCCATATGTGAGATCTCAGGGAGCTTTAAAGGAACATGTTGAGCAAGGTATAGGCCTAGAGACAACTCTTAAGGAGTTATAGCACACAGTATTCCTATTTACAGTATATAATTACCACAGGAATGTTTCATTTCCTAAAACGAGATAGAAGGTTAGCTTAATATGATCTAATGAATTGAATTGAATGTTAACTATGTAATAGTTGGTCAAGCTTCCCCCACCTGAGTGGTTACCATGACCAAACCCTTCCCTTTTGGAATTTGGAACCAGTAACTACCTCTCCCGAATTGGACGCACTTTCCAGCGTTCTTCTCCCACATTTTCCCAATATTATGTCTTGATGGAGAGAACTAGGCTCTGGGAACCATTCAAAACAAAATAAAGAGTGAAAAGATTATACAAATATTTCTGACCTGAGACTGAACTCATGTCAGGGCTAAGCTTATCTAAAATAAATATTGGTTTCATGTGGGAGACTTTTATAATACAGAGACAGACAGTCACAAGATTTTCTCCAATAGCACACCATGGTATTTGCTATGGATATTCCCTATATTCTGTCAAAGCTGGGTTGTTTTTTCTCCTGTTTAGTGCTTACTGAATGCCACCCAGGCTATTGCGCGGGGCGGAGGGGTGACTGGAAAGCTGTCTGTTTGGGCTGACTGTTTTGATAGCTGACCACTGCAGGTGACTGTTGTTCTTACAGTATCTTCCATGCATTACTCCCTTTCTGCAGTGGAGAGGTTGAGTGTGCGCGCGCGCACACACACACACACACACACACACACACACACACACACACACACACACACAGGACATGCAGTAGGAGTGAAACATGGTTTCCTCCCCAGGCCCTGGTTTGTGTGTGTGCAGCAGATTCCACAGATTCCGTGCCCTCCCGAAGATTCTTCCCCACTCCCGACACAAACTGTCTTCTGTTATCCCTGCCACCCTGCCATGGTCCCTTTCTGTTGGTTGGCAGGGACGCTCGACATTGGCCAGTTGACCTCATCCTTCCTGGCTGTGTTCTGCTGTGAATGCCTGTTATTAAAGCTGCAATATGTAACTTTTGGGGAGTTATAGATCTGAGTTATAGATCTGTCATTCTCATTGAATGCAAGTCTAAGAAGTGGTAGATATGTTCTATGTGCACTATTTCTATGCTTCCCGTTCTTAAGTTAAATTTTTGCGTCTTTTACTTTCGGTTTTGTACACCAGCTTCAAATAGTTGAAAATACCATATTTTTGGTTATGGAAAATATATTTCAAAGCGATTTCGATGGTACAATGATTTTCTACGCTATACTTGCTTGTTTTGTTACATTAACTGAAATTAGGCGAGCTATTAGAATTTTAGCAACCAGGAAATGGCAGAGCAATTTCTGCATAGTGCACCTTTAAGAGTAATAGCACTCCAATTGGACTAAAACGGATCTGTCCTTGTCAGACACTGCTTAGTGCTCGTCTCTAAAATGTGTGGTAAGACTTGTGCAGTGGACAGTCGATGGGATCTTCATACCAGAAGGACATCCTTAAGCCATGCTGTATTTTTCTTAGCTTACATGACCCTCCATGACCGCGTGTTTCTAGCCTTCAGTTTGTAGGATGCAGGTGCACCCTCGGTCGTTAGATTGCTCTTCTTCATTTTGAAGGGAAAATCCTTTTGTGGTGTACCGTTTGCGTTTAATTATGTAGCAAAATGGCAATTACACACCAAAAACAAGAAGCAGAGAAACCACTGTAACCAGCTTTTTCAGTTTAACCAGGACTTTGGCCTTCGGGGAGGGAGGGACCACACCAAGAGTTACTCAGGGAGAATTTAGTTCCAATTAATGTCCGTTTTCTGCATACTTTCCATTTTTTTCTTCATTCCTCTACTTTCCCTCTAAATATGCTCTTTTGATCTTTATTGATATGTTGTGACAGTTGGTTTTGATTTACTCACAGTTTGGAATGTATGTTTTATATGGAGGTCTGGAATGAAGAACATGGAGGAGAATCAGACCAGATTAACATGTACACTACCAGTCCAAAGTTTGGACACACCTACTCATTCAAGGGTTTTTCTTTATTTTGTACTATTTTTTACATTGTAGAATAATAGTGGAGACATCAAAACTATGAAATAAGTAAGGGAATCATGTAGTAACCAAAAAAGTGTTAAATAAATCAAAATATGTTTTATATTTGAGATTCTTCAAATAGCCACCCTTTGCCTTGATGACAGCTTTGCACACTCTTGGCATTCTCTCAACCAGCTTCACCTGGAATGCTTTTCCAACAGTCTTGAAGGAGTTCCCACATATGCTGAGCACTTGTTGGCTGCTTTTCCTTCACTCTGCCGTCCGACTCATCCCAAACCATCTCAATTGGGTTGAGGTCGGGGATTGTGGAGGCCAGGTCATCTGATGCAGCACTGGTCTACTGAACGGTCTAGTCTCTTTATGATAGACTAGTTAGCTCTCAGGCTGTTGCGTCTTGAGATGGCTGAGGGACCGTATTGTGGGTGAGGGGCTTTGCCTGGGCCATTCCTGAAAGCGGGAAGCAGGTGGAGTCTTCAGGAAACCTGTCTTTTCCTGGACCTCTACTCCACAGAGGGAGAGGCTGATGCTCGTTGGAGGGGGGAAGGCTTTGTGTGCGATTCCTTAAAAGGCTTCTTCCGTTCTGAGTCTCAGTGACTACAGCTCTCCACCCAGCAGCCTGCCCCTTTTTTTACTCACTGATTGGACTGACTAATACAGCACTCTACTCCTCCTTAAGACTGCAATCAACTTACATAAGACAAAGGCTATTGGTCATTCATTACTGCACCGCTTTGATGTGTGTGTGTGTGTGTGTGATTGGCTGATGGTTTCTATAATCTCAATTATAGGCCTCAATCAAAGTCTTGTCAAAAGTGTATTTGGAAAAACTGATTACGTCAATAATCGTATTGGCCAATAGGGGCAGTATGGGGTTGTTGGGTCAGAGAGACATTGATTTTGATTATGTGTCATTTGTTGGCTCCTGTTCTATATCTGTGCTGTATTTAGCTCTGCACCTACATTTTAACATTCCCTGAGGACTTTGTAAAACTCTGTAAAAGGTCCCGTTACTAAAAAAAGAAACTGCTTACCTGACAGATGGGAGTAGCTGGACTTGATAGCACTGTGTCATCCAGGAAAAAAACTTTGTCATCCTGTGATCTCAGAGAGGCAGGAGGACAGGGGTCACCTCCCAGCCTGCTATTGTCCTGCCCTGGGTTCACTGAGCTGACTGGGCTAACACAACACAGGGGACTGGCCCTCAGGAACTGGCCCTTCCTTAGGCCGGGGTAATGGCTCCATGCCTCCTGGCTCTAGCCCATCCCAGTCCTCCCTACACTAACACAGCTCCAGTCACATGCTCTGTACACCCTCCTATTCTGTCAGACTCCTTTCCTTCCACTGGTGTAATTTTAGTCTTATTTGATCATCAATGTCAGAGTCATGGTCTTAAATGTAGCCTATTACTGCATTTCATACCATATCAGCATACCAGACATAGGGAAAGGGAAAGGGATATCTAGTCAGTTGCACAACGGAATCCATTCAACCGAAATGTGTCTTCTGCATTTAACCCAACCCCTCTTAATTGACGTCCTCGTCATAGGAGTCCGGGGAGCAGTTGTAGTTGGGGGGTTAACTGCCTTGCTCACTGGCTCGGGGATTCGAACCAGCGGCTTTTTGGTTACTGGTCCAATACCGCTTGGCTACCTGCCGCCCCATATTGGGATGTATTAGGTATTAATGGTTAAAGAAATCGTATTTTTGTGCATGTGAATCATTTCATGTACGTTTTGTTAATGTGATTCATTGTCTTAGCACAGGAAAACAGGAGAGTGGAAGGAGAAAGTATATTCTTCAGATATTCAACTAACTGTACTTCATCTCTTCCTCAGGACTTGCAGAGTGAGCTGAGGCCACGTCTGTGTGTGATCAAGAAGGGGCCTAATGGCTACGGCTTCAACCTGCACAGTGAGAAGGCCAGACCAGGCCAGTACATCAGAGCAGTGGACGAGGACTCACCTGCACAGAGGTCAGGCCTGCTGGCTAAGGACAGGATAGTACAGGTAACTATCTAGCTCACCTTTGACCTCTGGCATCATACTGTATTATTATTATTCCATGTATAGTAATAGTATATTACTATTGTTAGTAGTATTCCATGTATAGTAATAGTATATTACTATTGTTAGTAGTATTCCATATATAGTAATAGTATATTACTATTGTTAGTAGTATTCCATGTATAGTAATAGTATATTACTATTGTTAGTAGTATTCAATGCACAGTAATATTATTACTGTAAGTAGTAAATTGAATCATTTTGTATTAATGAAAATACTTCTGTATGTCATGCAAGCTTTTCTAAAACTACAGGACTTGTCTCTAATGGCCTTGGCACAATTCAGTCATGTTGAAGTGTATAGTGAGGAGGAATGTGAGTGGTAGTAAAAGTCTGTGTGGGGTCCTAATCTCATAGGATGGTAGAGGTGGACACAACTGTCACTGGGAGTTAGCTCAGACAGGGATAATCCAGCTTTGTCACTGGTGACTTGTCTGCACTCCACCACCCCAGTCTATCCTGCTCAGTGCTCAGTACTGTAGAGCAGTGTGTGTGTGTGTGTGTGTGTGTGTGTGTGTGTGTGTGTGTGTGTGTGTGTGTGTGTGTGTGTATTGTCACGGGTGTATATGGCTGCCCTCACTACTCTAGCCACTGTTGTGTAAATGAGTTGCTGCTATAGCCCAGCAGCCATGTCAGGCTGCCATAGAAAAGGAGAGAGGAAAGAGACGAGAGTTGAGTCCTTGAGACAGAGAGGTTTCCAGCCCCCAGCGAGCCACACACACCCACCACCCACTGAGGACTGTATTCTTTGTGTTAAATGGACAGCTATTGTTACTGCCCAAGCATGTATTGTTTGGTCTCCTTCCTGGGACTGTAGTAGACAGGCAGGTTCACACTATGACCCACACAGATACACACATACGCACACACACATACACGCACATGCACACACACAAAGATACACACACATGCACGCATGCATACACACAAACATGCATGCACACACACACACACAAAATACACACTCAGAGGTCACAAAACCCACACATACAAAGTACACACACTATCTCAGCAGTAGTTCCTCAGAATGTTCAGCTGTCTGGGGAACAGAAGACATTTTGACAGATGCTGGGCCAATGGCCTTATGGCTGAGATGGTGTTGTTAGCACTTTCTAGCTACTAGCAGTTGTTGCTATCCAAGAACACTGTTCTCTTCAGCAATGTTTCATTTTGTATTCAGGCTACGTACTACAGATTGTTATGCAACAGTGAAGGGTTTAACACTAATTTCCCAAGCGCCTAGGAGAGCTTCAGTTCCTTTCTGTGTGTGTGCAGTAGCATATTTTGTGTTTGTGTGAGGAGACAGGATTTCCTTTCTTGGAACTGCTGGACAACAGACTGATAATATTGAAAACTGAGTCCTTGGTTTGATAAACAGGTTATCGTCCTCTTTGTGAGAACAATGGAAATATGCAAGAAATAGTTTCCCATAAATAGTTAGTTACTTGAACAAACTATCATGCTGATGTGAAAGGGAAACCTGTAGTTTTAGGCTGTTGGACAACCTTCACCGTTTTGACTTGGTAAACCATAGTTACACTACTTATACAACTAAGGAGTTAATGCTTCATGAGCTGATTTGTGCAGACATGATTCTTGTGTCTGTGTGTGTTTTGAAGTTCCTTACACTCTTTCGCTCTCTCTGTCTCTCTCTCTGCCCACCCCCCCTCTCTCTCCAGGTGAATGGTATGGCAGTGGAGGGGAAGCAGCACTCGGAGGTGGTGGCAGCCATCAAGGCTGGTGGTGAGGAGACCTCTCTACTGGTTGTGGACACAGACACAGATGCCTTCTTCAGGAGGTGCAGAGTCGCTCCCACCCCAGAACACATCACAGGTGAGACCAGAAACATCTACAAGAAAGGGCCATAACTCTATTGATGCAGTTTGGCTGAGTTAGTGATCCTTTCTGTAGACATACATGTCCAAGCATTCATACACACTGGACGTTATCGGCCTGCACGTTCCTCACTGTGTGTGTGTGAGGACAGACCTCTGAAGCCCCTCACTCACACTATCACTGACGGACATGGGAATCATTATCAGAACTGAGACAGCCTCACAGTGTAGGGAGCGTTTTGCCTCTGCAATCACCTCGTAATGATTCAACCACATATTTCTCCTTTAACAGCCTCCTTCAAGGTCTATAGTCCCCAGAGGTTTCTCTCTCAGGCCAGATCCCTAACCCCCCGTCCCGCTGTCCTTGGTAAACACTAGCAGATTAAGGGTCTGTCTGACTGCTTGGCCAGGCTCCTCTGCTCCTCTCTCTCTCTGCCAAGGAACACAGACATAGAGACACACAGACACTGAGCTCATCTCATTTCCTGTCCCCTCACGTTGTTTGCTCGAGGTACAAAATCCAAACTCTTAGGTACATATCTAGAATCAGCTTAACCTCCCTGAATGCTAACCACTATTAGCGGCTAAATGCAAACTTCCCCAGCTGTCTAGGGGCAACTTCCCCTAACTACCACTGAGCTCTTCACAAAGGGAAGGCTGTTGTACCTTTGAAAACCCCTAGAGGGAGCCTCAGCCTGTGAATTGACTCCAGTGCTGGAGAGTCTGGATATAGGTTGGCATTTATTGTCATGAATTTTGCTCTGGAGGCAGCTCCAGGGTAGTCACTAGCTGGCACAGCCACAAAGTCTTAAAATCAGATTTTAAACCTAACAGATTTTAAACCTAACCTTAACCATAACCTTAACCACACTGCTAACCCTAACCTTAAAATAAGACCAAAAAGCACATTTTTGCTTTCATACATTTTTACAATATAGCCAATAATGACTTTGTAGCTGGCCCATCTAGCGGGAATCGCTCGGTTCTGCCTCCAGGGCAAGATTCATGACAATAAACGTCAAGCTGCGTTTGGCTTGGGAGGCCAGCTGTGCCCAAGTAACACTTGTTGAAACAGGGCGATGGCGCATGGTAACACTTGGCTGGCTACTCTGAGTGCCACTCTGATGTCATAGAACAGTGATGCCAGCCCAGCCGACGCTATGACAACCATATGGGTGTGGAGGAAAGCGGTTCCCTCTGTGTCTGGGACATGCATATTAGTCAGTGTGTGTGTGCTACAAACACACATACCCCCCCCACACACCGCCCTGCCCCAGACTGCCTTTATATTTCCTCTGCTTGAAGCTCTGCCATGAACAACAGTGAAGCGCTGCTGCCTGATTAGGCCAAAGATACTGTTTATTAAAAAGGGTACCTGTCTGTGCCCCTGTCTGTGCCCCTGTCTGTGCCTCTGAGTGAACCCTATTAATAAGAAGGTGGGTAGAAGTAGACAATATAAGTCAGTTAGTGTCCTTCATGCTATTTGATCTAACTGGGGGTTTTATGCTTCTTTAGTGCACCAATAAAAATACAGTAGTTGCTTTGTTGTGATAAGAATTTGCTCACTTTTACATGGAGGAATGTTCTTGTAGTCGGAGTCCACACTGGTTGGATAGACAGCTGTCCATTGCCATGGTTACACTTCAAAGTTTACTGATGATTGACGTGCTATGTCCACTCCTCTGAATAAGTATAGTGAAGGTCTTAGCCCTATCTAACTTCCTTTGGTTTCTGCTATCGGCTTCTAAACCTGACTGAAAAATGCCCAACAGGAGCAAAATTCCATTGAGGCGTTGCCCAGGTAACTGCTCTCTCCTGTTGCCCACTCAGAGGTACCTGCTCACGTGACTTTGGTACACACTCAAGCACGTACACGCGCACGCACGCGTGCGCACACACACACACGCACACACATACACGTGTGCGCGAACACGCGGACAAACACACACACGGATGGACACACACTCCACACTCCCCTCTCGCCACCCCTCTGGCCAGCACTTGTGTTTGGTTTCCAAGGCACTGGCTCCAAGTGGCCTCTCAGCCTATAGTGTTAGCTGTATTGGAACTGAAGAGCCTCTTGTCCGTGTGCAAACAGTGAGAAGGGACCCAAGAAGCACAGAGGTACTTAGACACAGCTCTGACAGGTCTCACAACTGTGAGGAGGGACCCAAGGAGCACTGAGGTACTTAGATAGAGACAGGTCTCAGAACAGTGAGGAGGGACCCAAGGAGCACAGAGGTACTTAGATAGAGACAGCTCCTACAGGTCTCAGAACAGTGAGGAGGGACCCAAGGAGCACAGAGGTACTTAGACACAGGTCTGATAGGTCTCAGAACAGCTCAGGGGGACGCAGACCAGGGTCAGGCTATCTTTAGATGATAACAGGTTACTATCTCACTGATTGTCTGTCTGTCTGTTTGTCTGTCTGTCTGTCTGTGTGAGAGGAACTGAAGCATGGAAGGTAAGGGTCCGTCTTAGTATTACACCAGCTCCGACCAGGGGTCAGTTGTTCATCAGTCAACTGTATCTGTTTGTTTTAGATAGACACACGGGTTTAGATATAGTGTATTGTCTCTTTCTATGGTTGACTTAGCCAAGTGAAGATCATTCCATAATATCCCTTGTGACAGGGTTAGGGGAGAGTTTGTTACCAGGGCTATTTGATACAGGAAGGCTACTGGGGTAGTGGGTTTCATATGCAGCAGCTTGTTTGGACGTGATAATGCGTGGCAGGTAACCAGGGTCAGAGAACATCTCTGTGAAGATCAACCCTGTTTGAATAATGGATGACCTGCACATACCTGTGCTATGTAACAGAGTAGGTGTCGCTGGGATGAAACCCAAACTGGATAGGAGCCGTTCTCTGGAGCAGGGGTATGAGTCACTCTGACATTCTGTTCTGGTGTACGACGGAGGTGGGACAGTCACAGGATATTTAGGACTGACTGTAAGATTGGAGAATAACCATGAATAGATGTTGTTGAATGGTTGTGAATAGCTGGTATGTGGAGTGTGAGTTTGTGTAGAGTCCATGACTGAGCAGTGTTCTCTTATGCTTTCAGGATCTCTGCCTGAGCCTGTCGTCAACGGAGACATGGAGAAGACGGTAAGACTGGATGCCAAATACCTTATCGACCCAATATCATACAAAACAAATATTTGAGAGAGAGAGAAACAGACAGACAGAGAGAGAAAGAGTTGGGGACAGAGATGCGGTCTGAGGTACGTGAGGGGGGGCGCTAATGCACTCCCACAGAGTGGACTTCCCAAAACACGAGTCTTTTTTTTGTGGAGGTCACTGACAGGTCAGCCCCTAGAAATGAAACACTGTGGCTCACTGCTCCTGCTTTGGCACTGACTGGCACTCTATCAGCTGAGCGTTCCTAGGGAGTGGACTAGTATTATTTTATTTGACTGTAGAGTGTGTGTATTTACTTTGTGTTTGTGTTGGTTCTCTCTCTCCTTCCAGCACTCTCATGACTGAATAGAACATACTGTCTGTTTCCAGTTTAACTCAGGGAGCCAGGAGAGCAGTCTACCCTGACAGAACAGAACCAGGTCCAGGTGTCTGTAAGATAGACAGTACCAGGGCTAGTGTAGCCCTCAATAGTGTGCTCAGAGCCTGGTAGAGGGTTTACATGGTATTGTTGGATAACCTGAAGCTGAAAGCCACACTGTGCTGTTCAGGCATGGAGAATTGAGTAGCACCATGTTAATCCCTCTGAGGTATTTGGGCATAATCCCTTAGTAAGGGGACAAGCCAGCCCACACCTACTGTGTGTGTGTGTGTGTGTGTGTGTGTGTGTGTGTGTGTGTGTGTGTGTGTGTGTGTGTGTGTGTGTGTGTGTGTGTGTGTGTGTGTGTGTGTGTGTGTGTGTGTGTGTGTGTGTGTGTGTGTGTGTGTGTGTGTGTGTGTGTGTGTGTGTGTGTGTGTGTGTGTGTGTGTGTGTGAGAGAGAGAGGCCATAGGATAGCAACCTACTGTATTAACTGGGGATTGTGTGTTGTGATAGAATCTACATATGGTCAGTGATTTGGAGGCTTGCCAATCAGGCAGATAAACCCAGAGTCAGGCCACTGGCAACAAACCGAAGTAGAAGATTTCATTAGGTTAACTCCACTACGTTAATACTATGCTAATATACTTTATCTCTAAAGAAGACAGTCAGTAGTGTGAGACCCTAGTCCTCAGTCATTGACCATCATCTTAACCCCTGAGTCTAACAGTCAAAACATTGGATTAAGAGAGAGGGGAGGCAGGGTAGAGAGGTGAGGGAAAGGGAGAGAGAGATAAGAGAGAGGTTGTAGAGAGATTAGGGTGAGGTCACTCTCTGCGGGGTCGTCAGAAAGCGAATGTTTCCGGGTTTTCATGGATACAGTATTTTCAACCTAACTTCCGTTTCCCCTGGAAAACAGATGTGGGGTCATTTTACGCCCGCTATGTTAGGTTTGGGTGAGGTAGGCACTGTCATGGCAGGACAGGGGGATTGCGTCTTCTCTAATGCTCTGAGCCAATCAGGCTCTGGTAAACTGCTGCTGCTGCCTCTACTGGCCTAGAGAGACATGCCATACAACTTCCCAAGCAGCATGGCCAGACAGTTTGTGTATGGGGCACAGGTACAGGCAAGTCTGCCTCCCTGTGGGCAAATGTAATATTGCAGCCAGACTCTCCATGGAGAGTTCTCTCAAACTTGACCCCCACTTTGGCTACTTTGTATTTGATTTGATTTGTTGCTTGATTAGATGTTTTGCTCCATGAGGTCATGAAGGTTGCGTGCTATCTGTGTGTCCACTGCAGGTGAATGTAAATGGAAAACTGGCCAAAGAGGTGAAGCAGGACTCTAAGCTGTCAAACAGCCCGTCTCCAAGCAACACCTCCTCCAACGCCTCACTCACAACCCCACCCACAGAGGTAAGTCCCGCCCTGAAAACACACATGAAGCAGCATTGAAGCAGCATTATAAAGCAGCTGAAGTCTCATGATCTGAATGTGTATGCATAGTGACACAGTAATGTATAGCAGTAGTCTGTAGTTGAGCACGCTCTTGTAAAATAGACTACTACAATATAAAAATATATATTTATTCTCTCTCTAGCCTCGTTTATACCTGGTGCTAACATGTGTCCTTTGTCCTAATCTTAACCACATTCTGATTGTGCCCAAATTGTAGCCGTTGCGTCAATGTCTGTTATCCGTCAATTGTGTCTGCATTGTGACCAGATATCCTGGTCCCTCCGTTTGCAAATTATTTGACAGATATTCTTTCAAAGTAATATCTATTTATTTTAAGACACATTGATGACATAAGTCAAAGGCGTCACCCGTCAATCATTTTAGAGGGTGGGATAATTATGATTTAAATGGTTTCACTGTACAGATCCGTCTACACTTGAAAGATATCAAGACACAATGCGTGTCTGAATACCTCCCAAAGTGGTCAGGAAGATCAGATCACAATGTGTCTTTTAATCGTCCACACCTGTCTAAATATGCTGGCAAAATCAGAATGTGGACAAGATCAGGACAAAGGACTCATGCTTAGAACCAGGTATAAACGGGGCTTCTGTCTCTAGTGCATTCTCTCTCTTCTTCTTCTACCACTCCCTTTTAACCCATCTCTCTCCTCCCTGGTTGGTCAGGGGTCTGAGCCAGTGATCATGGGCGCCATCCCGGGTCTGAACCTGTCCCTGCAGCAGGTCAAGGAGCGTGCTCATCAGAAACGCTCCAACAAGAGGGCTCCGCCCATGGACTGGAGCAAGAAAAATGAACTGTTCAGCAACCTATAGATAGAGCACTTCGCCCTACACACACCCACATACAGTAGATACTCACATAGAGGTCAGTGAAGGAGAGAGAGGGACGGAGAGAGAGAGGGGTTGTTCTAAGCCCCATGCTTTCTATGACTCATTAAAACCAGCAGTTTAACTATTGGTGAGGGAGAATACAGGTATATGTATGTAAAATATATACACACAGATTTGTATTATATTCCAGATGCTATGATGTACTAACAATATATAGACGAATATGCCAATGTTGGAAAGGAAACAGCTAGATCAGATAAGAATCTTTGTATTGTGATTTGAAAATCAGTTTTTAAGTATTCCATTTTGCGTGTCGAGGTGGTTGTGTATGTGTGTTCATCGTACCAATTTGTGTGTGTGTACCTGAGTGTGTATGCCCAGAAGACCCTGGAAGTACCTGCTGGTCATAGCCTGGTGCCTGTACATATAGTGGAGTAGGTCTCTCTTATGGCCATTCCTCTACACGTTAATCAGTCATTCAAACACATTTTACCATACTTTTCTCGCCTTAAATGAGAATGGGACCAGTCACTTACATACCTGACAATCAGCTACCTGTCTAGTCTATCACCGTTCACCTTTTAGGGACCAAATAGGAAGCCTCTGCACACTTCCAGTCAGAAGCAAAATGTATTTAATGTAGCTGAGCTTTGGGTCAGTCGAGCTCTGATGAAGATCGACTGACCCAAAGCTCAGGTACATTAATGACAGTTGCTTCTGACTGGAAGTGTGCGGATACTTTTTCATGTTTCTCCAGTTTTGCCTTCAGCACCTTCACTAATCAGCTCTGGGTGGGCAGTAGATTCTATTATCTACAAACCTTTTAGGGACCAAAAACCTGATGAACGACCACTCTGTCAGTCATTGGGGAACGATATGTTGGTGCAGTGTCCATCCATACCAGTCTTACTTAACTTCAATAAATCTTACGTCCATACTGTAGCATTGCCATGACCACTATATATTGTAATACTGTTTGTGTTTTTATTTTTATTTTATTGCCATTGGCAAAATGCTTTGAGATTTTTACACGTTTATGTAGATGTACTTAAACATAATTTGTTTCTCTAATATGAATATATGTCTGCGCTTCACTAGATTTTATGTGTATGTTCAGTATTGAGAATGAGATTCACTATTTTGACTATTGAATTGTATGCTCTTATTTCTATACTGTATTACATTGTAGATCACACCATTGTTGTCTCACGACTCTCCATTTAAATTAACATTACAGTAACATAAGTGTTAAGAATCTCTTTCTGTGCTATGAAGGCGTAGATGAAATGCACCCACTCTTAAAGGACTTCTAGATATTTAAATCCAGAAATAAAGGAGAGAAGTCAACAGGATCAGACTTGAATATTTAATGGTTAACTGTAAACAAATGAAGATCCAGCTGGATGGAAAAGGACAGATGTTGATAACTCAAGACAGTATAACAGATATCTACAGATCCATTTTAAATAAGGTGCATCTAGCAGGTCTCAGTGCCGTCTGAGACAGACACATCTTTCACATTCACGCAAGGCTCTCCTTCACCTCCTCTTCAAAACCTCTGTTACCCCCTTCCATAACACAAAGCCATGTGTGCGTGTTTAATGTGAGAGCAGCTTGAACGGAAACAGGTGGGACATTCCTGAGAACGACAGGTTACAGCCAGGGATCACATTCACACTGAAACGACACAAAAATGTACAGTACAGAGGCAGAGCAAAAAGTATTATACAGTTTTTGATAACCATGTAGATAATTATTTCATTTCATTCATGTTACAATAAGGAAGACCAGAATCCCTTAACCATGGTTCTGCATTTTAAGGAAATATTTTATGGAAATCTTGAAAATATTTAAGGAAAATCTATACAAAGAACTTTGGTTGAAAATGATTCTGCTCCCAGATATACCTATAAGTATACAATATACATATTTAGATACTCTAATTTAAATACTAGTTGGACTAATCTACATTTAAATGTTTTTTTTCTTTCTCCAAAAATAGTGTACATTATTGATATCTTGCATGTCATCCCTCGGCTGTACAAAGCACTTATAACTCCTTATATTGACAGTGTTGACAGTGACGATCGCTAAATATGCTTTGAAAAGCAAAGGTCTTCTTCCCTTTTGTATAAACAATATCATCGAGCACATGTTTTACATAGCTTCATAAAACCAGAAATAACATAGCATCTAATCATTCTGTATTACTAAATAATGACTGTTTTAACAGTACAAACGTACTGGCACCATGCCTTGCGGAAGACACAAACACAGTTTCATTGTGGTCAACATCACTTGGTATAAAATGGATAAAATACAAGAGTATTGAAAATATCAACAAGGTCAAATTGAAATGGTCAGACATAGCAAAATACAAAGGTCAAATGACAGATACAGCGTCTAATACAAATGGTATTGTATGGTAATATTCTGTCTAGGAATGGTTCCTCTCTATAGGCCAGTATAAAAACATTCCACTTCTCCCCATTCTCTCTCTCTCTCTGCTGCTACAGTGGCCAAACAATGACTTCACACAGAGATGGATCCTGTTTGAGAAAGGCGGGGAGGAAAGGCACACCAACAAGATGAAGAAATGGAGGATGATGGGTAGAATAAAAAGGACAATACAGTTTAACTCATGTTATATGAAACGATCCAATACAATGGTGTACTGGTACAGTATGTTGTCCACCCCTCATGTCCCTACAGTCAGTCAGTCAGAGGCCCTGTGTTGAAACCAACAGGGTTGTTGTGACTTATAGCAAAGCACTGTAGAGCAGAGTTAAGTGCTGGTGTTGAAAGGAGAGGAAGTGGCAACATGGAGGCAGGGAGGAGGGAGGAGGGAGATGGATCCACACTTTTGCATGACTGTTCATTAAAACCATCCCACTCCATGGCACATCCTACAATGTAGTCCCATATGTTTTCTGTTAGTCTGGTGGTGGGGGTTGGTCTGTAGTTTTAGGGGTGTGGGGGTTGGGGGTAACACTGAGCTGGGGTGACCTGCTCCATCCTCCCTCTCACGGTCATTAGTACTTCCTGAGGTGAAGGGTCAAGGGTCAAGGGTCAGGGGGCTGGTCAGTGGGGTGGATAGTGGGCTTAGTCCAGCATGGCATCCAGCTGGTCAGCAAGGTCATCAAACATGTTGCCAATGTCATCCAGAATGTTGCCCGCTGACTTCACTGTGTTAGCCCCACTGTCAGGAGAGGTGGAAAAAGAAGCAGGGTTTAGTAATAGAGATAGATAGAGGACTCTAGTGCTCAAAAGCCTGTTTTATCATGGGCAGCGCCACTGAGGACTTTCACCATTTTGAAGTAGTCAACTATGGGTTAAGGAAGGATCACATAATTCCATCCAGGTCATCAGGAGGGATCAGCCAATTAATTATACTCGTGAGCAAACATTCCATAAGTGCAGGTGCCAGTAAATCGGCAACCTTGGTTTCATACCTGTTCAAACAACACACTCCAGGTGGCAGTATGGTGACAGTATGCACCTTTTCAGTTTGTTTACCAACTCAGACGTAGTAGAAGAAAACAATTAACTACTTCAAAATGGAGATGGCCTCAATGGCGCTGCCCATGCTCTCACAGACGCCATAATGGGACAGATACAATGTTGCATGAATGCTTCTTCAGTTCACATAACAAACAGTACAGTGTATATGGCCTGTACATACTGGAAATGGTGAGGTGTTTATCGTGTTCTCTTACCCGTCAGCGCTGTCCTCCTCGGTGAGTTTTCGCTCCACAGCCTTCAGTGCTGCCTCCAGGGAGGTGCTGGTCTGCTCCAGCCTCTGCTGCTGCACCACCACTACCCCCGGGCCAGACTCTACCCCTGGGCCTGGGCCGACCACACAGACCTGGGGCTTGCCTGTCTGAGCTGCCTGGCTCTGAGGCCCTGGGGGACACCGGCTGGGTGTGGGTGATGGTGGGGCTGAGAAGGCCAGACTCTGTACCATGTTGACAGTCACAGTGGGCGGCACTATGGCTGTTAGACAGGAAGCAAAAGCAGAAACTTAGAATGTATGATAAAAGCCTAAACAAAATGACAATATAATAAGGAGCTTACATGTGTAATACATTACCTGTAGCAGCAGCCAGACTGTGTCGGGACGGTTTGGGGGCGGTGACGGGGGGTCCGTGGGAGCTGTGAGGCTTGGGGGAGACGGGGGGTTTGAGGGGTGTCCCTGTCCCTGTCCCTGCTAGGTTCTCCAGCCCGTCCAGACTGGCCTCACTGATCCTCAGACTGACCAGACTCACCTCCTCACAGCTCTGGGACTGGGGCCTGCTGCCTGGACTGGAGTCTGACCCTATCTGGCACTCACTGTCACTGGTGGGAGAGCTGCCAGCATGGTCTTTAGGCTTGTGTCTCCGCTTCACAGTGTCTGACTCCTTCAGGTTAAACTCAGGCACCTCCAGGGCTGTCTTGGTGGGACGGTTCTTGTCTGCCGCGATCTCCACAGTGCTCTCGGCCCTGGGCCCTCCCACCTTGGGCCTCTGCTTGATGGTGAGGTTGCCCTCCTCGGCGAAGGGGATGCACTCGCTGGAGCTATTGTGAGGGGATGAGGAGCCATCCAACCCCGGTGCCTTAGGCTCCTCCTCCTCAGTGTCTGATTTCACCCCTCGCTCTGTGTCTGGGTAATGGTCTGGGATATCGGTCTGGGCTGGAACACATTCACTCTGCACCCTCCTCCTCACCCCTGCGGAGGCCTCTCTGGGCTCCAGTCCTGAGGGGGTGAGGCTGGGGAGGGGAGGCTCTGGTTGGAGGAGGTCCAGCCTGGGCCTAGGCAGGCTCTTCCCCTCAGTGGAGGCCTCCAGACAGGCTGCGATGCTCCTCACGCTCCCTGGGCTGTCTGTCTCCACCCCCCCAGGAGAGGGCGCCACATTCTCAGTGGACCCCATGCTGGGGCTGCTGCTCACCGAGCTCAGTCTCTTGGGCGGGGCCGGAGGGGGTCCCTTTTTACGAGCGCGTACGGCGAAGGACTGGCTGCGTCCCACGGTGCCGTACTTTTCGGATGTGGTCTGCATGCGTGCCAGCTGGCTGCGTCCAGGCCGGCGGGTCAGGGTGGCGTAGGACGCTAGGGTGCCAGAGGGCGGAGCCAGGTCGTCATCCTCTTCGTCTGGTTCGCCGTCTGACAGGGCGTAGCGTGTCAGGCTCTGGCTGCGCTTCTTAGGCGGGGCCAGGGTCATGGCGTGGTAGGTGTGTGCCAAGGGCTTGGTGGGCGAGCCATGGCCAAGGTCGGTGCTGCCACAGTGGGAGTGGAGGTAGCTGAAGCCCCTCTGGGCTGGGGAGCCCTGGGGAGAGGAGCCTAGGGAGTGAGACCCAGGGCCTTTAGGCTTGGCTGGGATGGCTGGGTACTTGAACACGGTGGCTGCCCCCAGGGGGACCTGCTTGGGCAGCTGCTGCTGCAGTATGGACCTCTGGTCCCAGCACTCTGGAATGTTCCTCTCCTTGGCAGGGCTGCTGTCAGCACTGAGGTTGGTGGAGGTGCTGCTGCTGCCTAGGCTCTCCTGTGAGCGGCTATGGGGAGTGATGGAGGCCGTGGGGGGGTCCTGGGAGCGCCCTGAGCCCCTGGACCGGGCGTCGATGCTCTCTTGGCTCCGAGACATGCCCATGGCACTCTTGATGGCCAGGCCCTCCTGGTAGTGGCTGGACATGGCTGTCTGCAGCTCAGCGCTCAGCTCGCTGTCCTGGAAGGTCAGCATCTTGGGGGTGTGGGGCGAGGGGCAGTCGGAGGCGCTGTCGGGGGGCTCGATGGTGACCAGGTGAAGGGCTCCGGGGGGCTTGCGGCGCAACGTGCCCTGGCCAGATTCTGCAGCCAGGATGGCCCTCTGGATGTCACACAGCTTCTTCACGGCCAGCATCATCTTCTTCTGGTGGCCCAGCTTGGTGATGCCTATCTCCTGCAGGTCCTCCCAGGTCAGGTCCCGTACGATGCTGATGGAGTCATAGCCGTTCTCTGACAGCTTCCTTTGGTACTGAGGCAGGCCTATGGTACTCAGCCACTCCCCCAGGTCTGCCTGGAGTAGGGGGGAGGGAGAAGAGTCACAGTCAGACCTACACAGTTGAAACCTTTATGAAAGTAATGTAAAACCTGACTTGCACACAAAAGCTGACAGACAGACAGACAGACACAGGCATACAGTAAGACCTTACCGGGATGTATTCAGGCAGCCACTCAGGGATGCTGAGGTTTCCTATCTCGATAGAGATCTTCTTGCGGTGGCCTGGCTTGGTGACGCCGATGGCCGTCAGGTCCTCTGGGGTCATCCTGCTGATGGTGGGGACGTCGTAGCCGGCTGTGATGAAGTTCCCGGTGTACTGCTCCAGCTGGAAGTCACTCAGCCACTGGTAGATGGCCTCTGCATCCTACACAACAGAGGGGAGGGGTTGAGTATCACATTGACATCAATCACTGGCCTATTCACTGTCCTCCTTTCTTTTAATAGCTACATTTATTTCATTGTAGCATACAAAGACAATCATGAGTTGTAATGTGTGACAAACACAAAGAATAGACTGTCCTGTCCTGTGTCTGTCCTGTTTATGTCCTCTGTCTGTCCTGTCCTGTGTCTGTCCTGTCCTGTGTCTGAGTCTCACCTTGCCCTCCAGTAGCTGCTGAGGACGTATAAACTGTGGGGAGACAAACTGCTGCTCCCCTGGTCTCTGTATGTTCACCATCGGCCTCCGAGGAGCACCCAGAACCACTACACAGGAAAACACACAATGGAGAATTAGATGAATGGTGTTTAGGAGGTTTTCTAACAATAAGCACAAATCAAACTAGAAAGGTGAAGTTTCAGGAGAAATGTTGTGGTATGCAACAGTAATGAGAGAAAGCGCTAGTATTCCTACCTGCAGTCAGGTCAGGCTGTTTATTGAGGACTGGTTGCCCTGAGTCACCAGCAGAGGGTGCTGGCTGCACATCAAAACAGAGTGCAAGACAAGTTACAGAGAGCACAGGAATAAACAATCTGTTGACTGGATAAACAAACCTGAAATAATAATTGGTCCAGTACCTTGGCTGTGTCTGGGAGTGCAGTGGTCTGGTGGTGTAGTCCGTTGGGGGCAGTGTTGTTGTTGCTCTCTGTGCTCTGTCCACTCCCAGCACTACGGGTGCTGCCCACACTGCCTGTACTCCCTACACTGTTCCTGTCACCTGCTAGATAGGACCACAGGAGAGGAGGATGGAGAGAGGGAGAAGAGAAAGAGAGAGAGAAGTGAGGTGATGTTAAAGACAACCGTGGTGGCTGGACAGCAAAATGAGGTACCTCCCCTCTGTGTCCTTCCAGACCTCACGTCAACACAGTCACACAGACATCCACATGATTCTAACTGAAGCTGGCAGAGGATGGCAGAGGTTGGGGCTGTGGACTGTGTCACTGAGCCAGCCAAGTCATCATAGATCAAGGGGTGGCACAGGCCAGGGCAGGAAGTCCTTTGCTGCCATACAAAGCCAAGGGAGATGGTTGCATGGTGGAGTGGAGCGGAGTGGAGCTGCAGGCATAGAGCAACAACAGCCAAGGGTACAGAACTACAGAACTACAGGGGTAAACTACAACTACAGTCCAGATGAAAGGTCATCCACAATGGAAAATTCCTACAGCTAGTGACACTGAGTACACAGAGCACCCATTAAGCTTGCAGTGTTCTGTAGAATGTCGAGATTGTCACTTTTTTTGGTTACTGGAACAGGGGCTTCCTGGTGGTGGTCCCATATTGTGGCAGCAGGGAGAACAGCAGGAGCTATGGGAAGCTCAGTTTGAAGCTGGCACATGACAAAGGTAGAGCGTGGGGACAGGGGGCAGAGACAGCCAGCTATTGTCATTGGGGAACAGTGGAGGGACAGTGGAGGGACTCTTACCCGCGGTGTGTGAGTTCCTGAGCACCCAGATGTCCTCCAGGGGACAACCAGCCTGAGAGAGGTTGCTGGAAGGCCGACCTATCAGACATAACAACACTCTGTTGGGCCATGGGGGTACCATGGTCCACAGAGCAGCACTGGGGATTGGCTGGGCCTGGGCATGAGACGGGTTTAGAAGGGGCGAACATAGGTGTCCTTGTGCCCTCACCACGGTTCACAGTGGTGGAGGAGTTGTCTGGCTGGTTAGGGGGCTGAGTACCGTATACCTGTTTCGATGTGCGTCCGTTCCTCTGAGTGCATGTATAAGGGTGTGAGTGTGTGTATACCTGGGTTGGCGCTGAGGCCGTTGGCGTGGGGGAGGGCCAGGTGGGGATTGTTGGGGGTGTACAGTGTGTAGGAGTCGTCGATCTGGGGGGCTGAACTCAGGCTGGAGGAGAGGGGGGCTCTGGAGAGGAGCTGCTGGCGCTGGGTGGGCAGAGAGGCGTGTCGGGACAGGGTGCCCCCTACAGGGTCAAACAGGTAGGACACACAGACAGAAAGGAGGTTAACGCAAGCTGATGGTTAGAGGTGGACATTACATGGTATGGATGGAGAGATGCTGGAGGAAGAGGAGGAAGAGAGAAAAATAGGAGCAAGGGATGGATTGGAAGCATTAGGGATTAGTCCAACCAAGGCAGTCTGGGAAATGGAGTGTTCTCTGGAGGGGCCAACCTGTAATGAAGAGGGGCCACCACTGCTTTTCCAATGCAGTGATGATGTGTAGCGATACAACCAATCAGTGTGTGTGTGTGTGTGTTGGGGAGGGGGGGATTTATTTATTGATGACTGTGAGAGATACATTAAACACAATATTACACACAATATACAATGGAGCCAAGGGAGATACAGTTCCTTCAGGAAGTATTCATACCCCTTGACTTATTCCACATGTTGTTGTGTTACAACCTGGATTCAAAATTGATTCAATAGATTTTTTTTTCTCCCCCATCTATACAAAATACACCATAATGACAAAGTGTACATTTTTGCAAATACAGAAATATCTCATTTACATAAGTATTCACACCCCTGAGTCAATAGACATTTTTATTCAGGCTGTAACACAACAAAATGTGGGAAAAGTAAAGGGGTGTGAATACTTTCTGAAGGTACAGTAGGTGCAGAGGGAGAATTTAAGATGGGTCTCCCGTTCCCCTGATCTTTTTGTTGTGGTGACAGATTTGCAGAGAAGACAGAAACATGAGAGTCATTTTCATCTGACTGCAGTGCAGAGCTGCTCCTTGTTCTGTCAAAGCTGCTCCATGAGTGTCACCACCACAACCTATTCAGTCAGGGATTTCTCCCTCTAGTGCACATCAAAGAGGTGGTGTGGGGCGGATTCTCTTCTTCTGTGGTGTTAGGTAGGTAACTGACACCTTCTGTTAATCTAACCGGTATTAGAGGTGGACTGCGTGGGTAAGGTTGGGAGTTTCTACATCATGTACAATAGCAGATGACTCCTGCAGTTCCAAGCCATTTCCATCTCTGACTTAATCCTGCATTGTGAGTGTGCTGACATGTCTGGGAGATGAGTGAGTTAGTGAGTGTGTGAGTGTGTCTGTGTGTTGATGTTCCGACATGCCGGATGCTGACTCAACAAGCTACGAATCCTCCATTTGCTGTGGGTGCCACGGTTACGCAATGAAAGAGGCAAATGTCAGAGGGCTCTCTCTCTTTGCCCATTGCTTTCAGATGGGAGGGGGGAATAGCTAATGATTACACTGCATTTATAGGGTGTGTGTGTGTGACTGACCTGAGCGTCTGCTGATGACCTCTACAATGTTCGGGGGGAAGTAGCCCACCCGGTCGGTGCCCCTCTGGCTGTCGTGGATGTGCCCTTTCCAGCGCCCGTCCATGTGCTGCTCTAGGACCTGCCAGGCAGCCAATCAAAACATTTAGACAGGTCTAAACCAATCAGATGGCTATTACTACCCTGTGTCTCTCCATATTGAGGCAGGTAGGAGGTCTGTGAGATTTTATAACAACAGTGGTGTTATTTCCACTGTTTATGAACGTGTGTAAAGGAGTGTGCAGTTCGGGGACATTGACAGAAAGTACACGTTCCAACTTGAAACACATTCTGTATGTTAACAACTTAATCTGTGTATCTATGTCTCTGTATGGTTGGTTTTCAGAATGTCAAAGACGCTTTACATAAGTTGGGTGGGTGATACAAAAGCAGCCCTGAGATCAACTGTAGTACATGGACACACAATAACAAACCAAAGAGAGAACCAAAAGGTCAAGCACATGAATAGATGATGACAGTAGTCATGTGTTTCTGATCATGTCCATTTGTCCACATGAGCTGCTAATACCAAGACCATAGTCTCTGCTCCCTAATTTAGCAGCCTTAGTCAGAGGATACAAGCCAGGGACATTAGGGTTAAGGGGCTGAGGGTATGAAGGAAGAAGAGGGGTGTTGGGTTGTGTGTCTGGTAAAAGTTGTGGGTAGAGGGGGAAATGGCATGTACTGAATGGGCCAGATTGGCAGCTATAGAAAAATACTTTGATATGAATTGACCCGCTCAAGTTGGCAACACATCTTTTTCTAAAGGCCTAAACTCACTCAAGGCACGCGTGCGATTTATTTTAGAATGCATTGTTTTCAATGATAATAACCCAAGCAAAGCCTGGCGGGCGTGCTGTCCACTTTGACGCCTCGCTCAATTAGAACGTGTCTCTATTTTTGCTTTTTATCGCTGGCGCTGTAGTAACACTAAATAATATTTTTTGGGTAATTATAAACTTTTTTTTTTGCTAATTGGAAGAGGTAGCTAAGATCTGAGGCTTTACCATACATGCTAAATTAGACCAATTAATCCACTTATGGAAACACAACATCGCTATCAGCCTGTCCTGTCCTCTTCACCCGCCTCGCTCTGCCCGACCGCTTCTGGTGAGTTTTGCGCTTTAGTTCGGCACCAGTCCCTACTAAGACGTCAGATAACCTTTTGCCCAGTATCTAACATGTACATGTGTGTGTGAGGTGTTGGGGTGTGGAAAGGCTTGCTGATGGGTGAGGTGGATGACCTGAGGGCAGGGTTTCTAAATCGTCTCTCTCTGGTACTGAAGCAACCTCACGCTGCACTGCAGCAGAATAGACCGACACACTCCCAAGAAGAAAAACAGGCCAGGGTTCATGAGAAGGTGTGTGTGTGTGTGTGTGTGTGTGTGTGTGTGTGTGAGAGACAGCCATGAGTATGACAGTAGTAGTTAAGTCATTGCTGAGAGGAAGTGATAGATGAATACCAGGGCCTGTCCCTACCCGTCTCTCTCTCTCTCTCTGGGCTCAAAGAGATCCATCCTTCAGATATAGGGGCTCACTGTACTCTCTCCCTATAAACTAGTTCCCCCTCAGGAATATGGGTAGTGAAGTTCACCTGTTGTACGCCATACCCCTAAGGACCTACAGGACCTTTAATTGATAGATCACACATCAGGTGCAGTACAGTGATAGTTTACACCCTGTCACGGTCTTCACATTTTGCTGCTTTACAATGAGGTATTAACTCTGGGGTGTAAATACATACACAATCAAGATATCTTTTTTTATTTTATTTGTATTTCTTTTAAATTATATAATTTGTCTTTAACTTTGGGAACGTGGAGTAGGTTGTGTAGATCGGTAGGGTAAAAATGATATGTATTCCCTTTTGAGATTACATTTTAAGGCAGCAAAATGTGAAGACTGTGCAAGGGGTGTGTAGACGTTCACTAGCGACTGTATGTGCTACAGTATGACTGGTTGTAAGTTGATCACATCAAGTAGACCTATTAATGGACACATGGGTTGTTTGTTTGTTTACTGTCCTATAGTCCAGTGGTTTTCAAACCTATCCTCTGGAACCCACAGACGTTTCACAATTTAGTTGTAGCCCTGAACTAGTTTATCGGATTCACCTATTCAAGGGCTTGGTGATTAGTTAACATGTTGAATCAGGTGTGCTAGCTGTGGAATAGCTGAACTACATGGAACAGCTGAAAAGCCCTTCTCTAGTCCACACATATCTACATACTGTGCCTACTGACTACTCATGAAGCCACCCATAATAAACACCAGCCTGTCTCCCTCATTGCTACTAAAACACCTGTTAGAGAGAATGAGCCTGACAGTTCACAGGGAAAACACACCTGCCCTAACAGACAACATGGGGGCACGGTTGGGTACAGAGTGTGGGAACAACACTGCAATGCCAGCTGAGGCCCATCTGAGGAGTTACCACAGAAAATAGATGGTTGTGTGTGTATGTGTGTGTGTGTGTGTGTGTGTGTATGTGTATTTGTGTGTGTGTGTGTGTGTGTGTGTGTGTGTGTGTGTGTGTGTGTGTGTGTGTGTGTGATCCTGCTGCCTACCATGATGACATCCCCGGCCCGGATGTTGAGAGCGGTGGGGTCGTGGAGGTTCCAGTAGTCTTTCAGAGCTCTCACCTGCAGGACACCTGTAGCATCTGTGTGTGAGAAAGACAGAGAGGGGGGGGACAGAGAGAGGGGAGAAAGAGAGAGAGGGGGACAGAGAGAGGGGAGAAAGAGAGAGAGGGAGAAAGAGAGAGGGAGGACAGAGAGAGAGGGGGACAGAGAGAGAGGGGGACAGAGAGAGGGGGACAGAGAGGGGGGGACAGAGAGAGGGGGGGACAGAGAGAGGGGGACAGAGAGAGGGGACAGAGAGAGGGGGGACAGAGAGAGGAGAAAGAGAGAGAGGGGGACAGAGAGAGGGAGAAAGAGAGAGAGGGGAGAAAGAGAGAGAGGGAGGACAGAGAGAGAGGGGGACAGAGAGAGGGGGGGACAGAGAGAGGGGGACAGAGAGAGGGGGGGGACAGAGAGGGGGGACAGAGAGAGGGGGGGACAGAGAGAGGGGGGGACAGAGAGAGGGGGGACAGAGAGAGGGGGGACAGAGAGGGGGGGACAGAGAGAGGGGGGGACAGAGAGAGGGGGGACAGAGAGAGGGGGGACAGAGAGAGGGGGGACAGAGAGAGGGGGACAGAGAGGGGGGGACAGAGAGAGGGGGGGACAGAGAGCAGAGGGGGACAGAGAGAGGGGGACAGAGAGAGGGGGGACAGAGAGAGGAGGGGACAGAGAGAGGGGGACAGAGAGAGGGGGGGACAGAGAGAGGGGGGGACAGAGAGAGGGGGGGACAGAGAGAGGAGGAGGGGAAGAGAGAGAGAGACACACATACAAAGTTAGTTCAGGGAATTGGTATGAAGGAAGGCAGGAAGAAACTACAGTTGAATGATTGATAGATACTGACATGTACACCTTTTCAATCCCCTTAAGGGAATATACCCAGAAGCTGCTACAATCCCAATGCATGTTGTTTTTTATCAGTCACATCCGGCACTGGTATGGAATGCAGTGACGTCAGAGAGCAGAGTCAGTCAGTGCTGTATTCAGCCTCTGACTGGTTGGTACACATCAATAAGTAATCCATGACGAGGAGGCGTGGTGGCTGATTGTGTTCTATTAATCTGTTATTCACTCTGCCCTGAACACAGAGGGAGAGAGAGAGCTGGATCATAACAGGAAGTCTCTCTCCATAGCCTCCATGTTTGAAGCAGCAGGCTGCTGACTGAGGAACACAAGTGCTCATTATGGCCTGAGTTCCCAGGCTGCTAGAAGCAGATCAAAGACCCAGGCCTGCTGGATTACAGAGGAGATAGCACAAACAGCAGAGGTCCAAAACACTCACACTCTCATGCATGCGCACGTACACAAGGGTGGCACGTACCACACGCACACACAAACGCATAGGTCGCACACACGCACCCACACACACCTAGTCTTTTGGGTGTGTGTGTGTGTGTGTGTGTGTGTGGGAGCTGATAGGGTTATGTAACCTGTACTCTCTGATGTTAAACACAGCTGCTTGGTGAATTACAGTTTAGAGCATATCATATCCCTCAGTCTCTCCTCTGGGCCGCTCTCGCTATAGGAGCGTCTGCACTGGCTCTGTCTCAGTCTGTCTCCTCTCCCAACACACACAGACACCTCTGAACACTCTGTCCTGCAGAACTCAGAGTCGGTTCACTACACAAAAGGACAAAGAAAGAAATACGCTAGCAGGAATCTATGCTGACATTGTTTCCAAGGAGCACGTGCGCCTAAATTGATTTTCTTTTCAACACACAAATACATTTAGGAGCACAATGACAGTATTTGAGGAAGAGTGTTATGATAAGAAATGACTAAAAGTTCATGAATAAAATATTTTTGTGGTGTTCCATGCTTAAGCAAGTACAATGTACCCTCAAATATTTGAGTCACTTAGGGGAGACAAAAATATTCAGCATATTGACAAAAATATTCATATATTGGCATGTCTGTCTGTGAGAGATGAGATTCTCCGATGTCCCTTCACTAGCAGTTGAGTTGAGCAAGCTCAAACAAACGACCATTGTAAAACAACCTAGCGTGAGAACAAAATTATATACATAGCCAAGAAACACAAGGACAAAGTCACAATTTAGTAGCCTTTAGGGTAAATTCAACCAACTTCTATGCCTGTGTGCTTCAAAAAATGAATCTTTCAGCACCACTCAGTGCACACAGCGCCCCAGGCACTGTTTCTGCGCCAGGTTGGATATATGGGACTCTATGTAGCCTAGACCTTTGTGTGATTAGATACCAGCTATGAAACAAAACGGCCAAAATACTTTGAAAAGAGCTACGGCAGCAATTCTTATGCTATAAATCAAAACTCGCACATGTGCTCATACTTGACTTTTTCAGTTTGCACACATCTAATTTTAGGCGCATATGTGAGTAAAATGGTCGCACTGTACAGCCCTGGTTAGAGGACAATAAAGTAGGAGTGAAACACAGAATGAGAGGTAAAGACTGCCAAAGAATGATACTTCATGGAATAATGTCTTCATTTGTTAACAACCATCTCCTGTCCCAGTGTATTGCAGTGGTGAGTGGTGCTCTGTTCACCTCGTAGGAGCTGCTTGATGTCCTTGCTGGCGTGAGAGGTGGTGAACTGGTTCACGATGTCCAGGGCTGTCTGGTTGTACGTGTTACGGATGTTCACGTCTATACCAGCCTGTCAAAACCACACACAACATTATCGTCAATCAGATATGCACTGAAACACACCAACACACACAATGTTCTCAACTCTAATGCAGTCAACGGCAATTTACTGTACTGTATAGCCAATTCAATAATACACTTCACTTACTCTGGACAATATGTTCCCAACTGTTAGTTGAATGTGGTAGAATAGTGATTGAATCAGACTAGTTAAAGACTAAATGAAGTGAGGTTGATGTCCCTCCAGGTGTCTTACCTCTAGCAGCTGTCTGACCACCTCCGTCTTGCCGTAGAGGGCAGCCTCGTGCAGGGCAGTGCCAGCCTTGGTGGCCCTGTTGATGTCGATGCCCGCTTTCAGCAGCAACCTGAACCAGAGAGGAACAACACAATACTACTTTAGTACAACTTCAAGTTTACAAGTTAACTCCAGGGTGAATTGTAAAGGTTTCTGCGAGGCAGAGCCATGGATGGAGCCAGCAGGACCAGATGCCAGGACAGTACAGTACATGTTGTGTATGGCACCGTAGCTAGTCTGCTCAACATCCCACATCACATCAACTCACTGAGGTGCCAGGGGGAAATTCACACTGCACAAACACACACACAGATATCACATGCAAATGCAGACACACACTCACATATCCTGGTATTAGACAAGTTAGGCTTTAGAATATTAGCGGGAATGTCAGCGCTCTTCTGGGAATGTACAGCATGGAATGTTTGTGAGAGTGACAGGAGAGGTATATTCACACACACACACACACACGCAAACGCACACATAGCACACACACACTGGGCGAGGGGAAGTGGGCATGCACACACGCCCATATGCAAAATAGTTTGGTAACTAACTACCACAAACCCATAACCCCTGTCTGTCTTTCCATGGCATTCCTGCTTATCAACCATACCATCTCACAATGACCTCTGTCACAATCACACCACCTATCTATAGTAACCCAAAATAACAAGACTGATTCAGACAGTGACAGTGACTTGCATCATCAGTTTGCCTCACCACTCGCTTTAGTAAATAAGGCAAGAATCTAACAAGAAGTCGCTTAGAGACAGGGAGACAGGGAGAGAAAGAGAGGGATTTTTGGGGCTCAGTTGCAGAGCAGAGAGCGATGACTCAGAAGACTGAGCCCTGGGAGAGGGGCCGTGCTGGGGACAAAGAGAGGGGAGAGAGAGACAGACAGAGAGAGAGAGAGAGAGAGAGAGAGAGAGAGAGAGAGAGAGAGAGAGAGAGAGAGAGAGAGAGAGAGAGAGAGAGAGAGAGAGAGAGAGAGAGAGAGAGAGAGAGAGAGAGACAGAGAGAGAGAGACAGAGAGAGACAGAGAGATAGAAACAGGGAGAGGAAGAATACACCTCCCTTACTTGAACTTCATTATTCTCATCCTGTTACAGATACTGTGCTTCAGCTGCATATATCTTCCCTCTCCCTATCTCTCTCAATCTCTCTCCTCTCTCCCCATCTCTCACACTCTCTCCCCCTCTCCCCTCTCTCTCTCTCTCTCCCCCCTCTCCCCATCTCTCTCACTCTCTCCCCCCTCTCGCCATCTCTCTCACTCTCTCTCCCCTCTCCCTATCTCTCTCACTCTCTCTCCTCTCTCACCTCTCCCCCTCTCTCTCACTCTCTCTCCCCCCTCTCCCCATATCTCTCACTCTCTCTCCCCCCTCTCCCCATATCTTTCACTCTCTCTCCCCCCTCTCTCTCACTCTCTCTCCCCCCTCTCCCCATCTCTCTCACTCTCGGTCCCCCCTCTCCCCATCTATCTCACTCTCTCTCCCCCCTCTCCTCATCTCTCTCACTCTCTCTTCCCAATCTCTCTCACTCTCTCTCCCTCTCTCTGCCCTGCTGCTGCTAAGCTCTGGGTCAGTGTGCTCGTTTCATTTCACCTTAGAAACACAAAGGAGGGCAGGCTCATCAAAGTCTCTCTGTCCCTCTGGTTTGGCTGGGTGCTGAAAGAGAGAGAGAGAGACCTATCCTGTTCTCCTCTCCTCCTTTGGGGCTGCACTGACTCAATAACACATTGTTCATATCCCCCCTTTCATACCTCTATTACATGGATGTCTATGCGAGGCCAAAGTGGTGGAACCATGGGACAGGTTACAGCATGTATTGTGGTGACATAACCGTGTGATTGGACCACAGGGCATTGTTATTAAGACATATGGCCACTATAGACTGGATCCCAGAGATCATTGTGCCGTGGTTGAATACACAGTTTCTGTCTTTCATTATCAATTGAAGTTAATGAAAGCCTTGACTGTTCCTTTGGTAAGGTGGTTTGGACCAGGGAGGTGTGTCAGAGAAAAGGCAGACCATCACACCACTAATAGGACTCCTTAACTCTAGAACCGCTAAAACAGTCATTTTGACTGCTCATTAAAATGTATTTATTTATTACCCTGCCATTTAAGTCATGCTCCCCTCCATCCTTGACTTTTCCTAAATAAGTCTCTATATCACACTGTCTGTGTTAGAATCTTAATATCACAAACAGAACTGGAGTTATAACCAGATTTAGGAGGGCATGTCATTTTTTAAAATGGTGTTCCCTCCTTCTCCCGACAGTAGGGCATGCTCCACTCCTTCTACTGACAGTAGGGCCTGCTCCACTCCTTCTACTGACAGTAGGGCCTGCTCCACTCCTTCTACTGACAGTAGGGCCTGCTCCACTCCTTCTCCTGACAGTAGGGCCTGCTCCACTCCTTCTACTGACAGTAGGGCCTGCTCCACTCCTTCTACTGACAGTAGGGCCTGCTCCACTCCTTCTACTGACAGTAGGGCCTGCTCCACTCCTTCTACTGACAGTAGGGCCTGCTCCACTCCTTCTTCCGACAGTTGAAAGTGCAGTGCCCAGCTGATAATCACCTCGATGATTGCCTCGAAACTGAACCTAAACTATACCGAAACTAATTTCACACATATAACAACCAATAAAATAAATGAAATAAAGTTTGATGGGAGAAAAGGGGGAGAATGGGTGATTTGAGTGGGCTTGTCAGTAAGCATTTCACTGTAAGGTCTACACCTGTTGTATTTGGCGCATGTGACAAATACAACTTGACTTAATTTGATGAGCGAGGGGAAGCGAACTATGCATAATTATGTAATCACAAATTGTTAGCCATTCTATTGTATTGATCCATTCTAATTATAATCTTCAAATGGTATGCACCCTAAATCATTCCACTGAATCAAAGCAGTCTTATCAGTCTACTCTGGCCTACTTGAAGTAGGCTACACAGTGAGAACATGCGGAATTGCACATGCTGAACAGCTTTCAATATCTGGGAAAATATCTACATCGGGCAGCAGGTGAGTGAGTGTCGGAGACCTTACATTAGCAAGTGGAGAAATGTCACCATGGACAATTTCTTAACTTCACTGTCATTGGCGAACAATTTGCTTGTAAAGAAAACAAGTCTGGCCTGCACCATGAACAAAGTGAGACGGGAGCTCCCTCCCTCTGCACAAAATAAGGCACCTGCACAGCTGTTGTACTCCACAACGGTGCTGAAGAATGACAAGACAACGGGAACACAAAGAGAAAACTGGAGACTTTTATGCACTACAACCAAACAAAGGTATGTCAGAGTGTGTCAAGCAAGTGAAAGTTATTAAGATTTGTGTCAACTGTTAGGACAATGGATAACAGCTAAATGAAATCCAACTGTTAGGACAATGGATAACAGCTAAATGAAATCCAACTGTTAGGACAATGGATAACAGCTAAATGAAATCCAACTGTTAGGACAATGGATAACAGCTAAATGAAATCAACTGTTAGGACAATGGATAACAGCTAAATGAAATCCAACTGTTAGGACAATGGATAACAGCTAAATGAAATCCAACTGTTAGGACAATGGATAACAGCTAAATGAAATCCAACTGTTAGGACAATGGATAACAGCTAAATGAAATCCAACTGTTAGGACAATGGATAACAGCTAAATGAAATCCAACTGTTAGGACAATGGATAACAGCTAAATGAAATCCAACTGTTAGGACAATGGATAACAGCTAAATGAAATCCAACTGTTAGGACAATGGATAACAGCTAAATGAAATCCAACTGTTAGGACAATGGATAACAGCTAAATGAAATCCAACTGTTAGGACAATGGATAACAGCTAAATGAAATCCAACTGTTAGGACAATGGATAACAGCTAAATGAAATCCAACTGTTAGGACAATGGATAACAGCTAAATGAAATCCAACTGTTAGGACAATGGATAACAGCTAAATGAAATCCAACTGTTAGGACAATGGATAACAGCTAAATGAAATCCAACTGTTAGGACAATGGATAACAGCTAAATGAAATCCAACTGTTAGGACAATGGATAACAGCTAAATGAAATCCAACTGTTAGGACAATGGATAACAGCTAAATGAAATCCAACTGTTAGGACAATGGATAACAGCTAAATGAAATCCAACTGTTAGGACAATGGATAACAGCTAAATGAAATCCAACTGTTAGGACAATGGATAACAGCTAAATGAAATCCAACTGTTAGGACAATGGATAACAGCTAAATGAAATCCAACTGTTAGGACAATGGATAACAGCTAAATGAAATCCAACTGTTAGGACAATGGATAACAGCTAAATGAAATCCAACTGTTAGGACAATGGATAACAGCTAAATGAAATCCAACTGTTAGGACAATGGATAACAGCTAAATGAAATCCAACTGTTAGGACAATGGATAACAGCTAAATGAAATCCAACTGTTAGGACAATGGATAACAGCTAAATGAAATCCAACTGATGCCACTGTGTGAAGATGCACACAATGTAAACATGAGCTGACAATAATTAACTATTTTTGACTGCTGTCATATCGACACTTTTATCCATTATAATGCCATTATTGCTTTTGCACCGAGTTTCACTATTTATCAAGGCCACTTCACGCTATAATGATGTTTAGGCTACTGATGTTTTCATCATTTCACCGCGCGTCTTTTGACCGTGCGTCTTGGTGGTTGGGGTATTTTTATTTTGCAGTTATAAAAAGAAAGTTGTTACCGTGTTCCAACACATATACTTTCTGTTTCATAGTTGTAACAAACATTTCTTGAACACTTGAAATTTGGCGTTTTTCTTCTTTTTTTCGTATAGCCTACAGTAACAAAATATGAAAATGCTATTGTGTTATTTGAAATAAAATAAAAAATCATATTCTGATGTTACCCAACGCCTTCATAAACACAACCAAATGATTATTTTTGCAATAGCATATATTAAATATATAAATGACACTGTTAGAATGTTGCAGTCAGAATGACTTCTCATTAGCTTGAAGGTGGGGTCCATCGAGACCCAGCAGTTCTAGTGTTAACTGTCTGGTCCCAACTACTACTGATAGATCAGCAGCCACATCTCACTGGCAGATCTGGGTCACATTGGCAGCACTGCAGCCTCACACCAGAGAGCCTCCCTCTCAGTCTCTCTCTCGGTTTCTCTCCAGTGTCTCTTTCTGCATATCCATCTCTCTCTCTCTCAGGCTAGTGACAGACTGCTGCAGCTGTCAGTGAAACATGGGAACAGGGCTGCAGAGTAGACCCCCTCCTCCTCCTCTTCTCTCTGGCAGGGCTCAGGGTGAGCTGGGTGTCTGGTTCTGGACTGTGCCAGACAGACTCTGATGTAGGTCTCCATGGAGGTACTAGGGGATTGGGGCTGTGGCCCCTGGTGGAGTAGAAATCGGACAGGCTGTTTTATAGCCTCCCAGCTAGTCAGATCAGAGATTGGGGTACTAAGAGTCAGTGTTGAGGAAATATATGGCTAGATCCACTTGAGAGAGAGAAAACACACACCACAGTGTTCCAGAGCGAGGGTGTGGAGACAGAGCCGTGTCTGATGGTTCTTGTCTTGTCCATAGTACAGTGGAGAGGAAGAGGGAGGAGGAGGAGGAGGAGGAGGGGAGGAGGAGGGGCAGAGGGTATACCCATGGGAACCATTTACTGTCCTGTCGAGTCTCCCAGCACACCAGTTCCAGATCAGTGACTGTGTTAACCCTGTCAGACCCCTGTCCACCTCTACACCTCAGAGGTGTTCAATCACACAGACCTGCACTGACCAACCATGACCAATCATAGCCTTTCATTTAGTATGTGAAAAATGACAGGAATGACAGGCAGAGGAATAAGTCTCATAAGAAAATATCAATCTATCAATGGGTACTGTACACACAAATCAGTATGGGCTGAATCCGAGCCTGAGAAACATGTACACAAATCTGCATTAAAACTTTTGTGAAAATCTTTCATTGACATCAACGCATGATTTATACAACACTATACTACACAATACGAGTTTTGCATACATTTCTCAAGTTCAGATTGTGAAAAACAATAGAAAGTCTCTTACCGGATGATGTCCTTGTGTCCGTTGCGTGCGGCGAGGTGCAGCGGCGTGTTGAAGCCGGAGTCTGTAGGTTCCTTCCTATCACCCTCTAACAGAGCCACCACCATGTTACTGCTCAACAACAGCTGAGCAACCTGAGAGGAGGAGTGAGTGAGGGAGGTCAAGAAAAAAAGCCATGGAGACAGAAGAGAGGAGAAAGGGAAATTGAAGAACAGAGAGAGAGAGAGAGAGAGAGAGAGAGAGAGAGAGAGAGAGAGAGAGAGAGAGAGAGACAGAGAGAGAGAGAGAGAGAGAGACAGAGAGAGAAAGAGAAAGAGAGAGAGAGAGAGAGAGAGAGAGAGAGAGACAGAGAGAGAGAGACATACAGAGAGAGAGAGAGAGAGAGAGAGAAGATTCAGAGAGAGAGAGAGTTCATGTACATTTCATGCACACACACGAGTTTAAAACCTTCAGGAGTTCTGTGATTTGACATGGGAGGCCCCACAGGTGAGTGTGAGGTAATACAGGAGTGATAAGCAACCCCACACATCTGGCCCACACACTGGATGACACCTCAACACTCACTGACTGACTACTGCTGCTGGGAGACTGGTCTGGGACAGAGGACAGCAGGAAAACACACAGGGACAGAGGACAGCAGGAAAACACACAGGGACAGAGGACAGCAGGAAAACACACAGGGACAGAGAGGGAAATGAGAGAGAGAAAGGAAGAGTGGAAGGAGAGAGAGAGAAATAGAAATAGGGAGGGGCTCGCCACACCCTGGCACCCCAACACAGCAGCTGATGCCCAAACACTCCCCACACACACACACTACACTCCACACACACACACTCCACACACACACACTACACTCCCCCACACACACACACACACACACACACACAGGTCATTCCACGGTGGAGCCAGTGTCAGCATTCTAAAGATATCCCATTCTAAATCAATCCTGGGGGACAGTAGTTACAAGCTAACTCTCTCAAGTCTCATTCAACAAACACACAAGCACAAACAAAGCTGCCCAGCAAACCTTTCAGTAACAGGAGCTACAGACCTGCCAATACTTCCTCTCCAGCCCACATCCAGATAAATAAGAATGAAAGACGAGGGGATTTTCCAGCCCAGCATGAGAGGAAAGCAGCGTTCACAATGTGTGTGTGTGTGTGTGTGTGTGTGTGTGTGTGTACTATTACTTCACCCTGGCTTGGTTCGGCTTCACACTGTCCTATCCAAACTAAACGCTGCTGCAGCACTATTTGGGACCAGGGACTTTGATTTAGGCAGCGCACAGAGTTTGAAATACACTCACATTGGCTTGGTGGTATTTGAAGGGCTATTGGAACTGATAAATTCACATACAAAGCTATTGTGCGGTCAGGGAGAGAGTTGTTTCTGAAATAGTCAAATTGGTTTAATGATGCAGGCCCAATTGACCATTAAGTCATAGCGACCGAATGTACATTTGAGATGGAGAGTGTGAAAAAATGAGCGTGTGAATGTGTAAGTGAGAAGAAGGAAGCGCGAGGGAGGAAGTTGGTGTGATTGAGTGAGAACAACTGTGCTCGAGGGAGAGAGAAAGAGAGATAAATGGAGAGGGAGAGAAAGAGAGAAAGAGAGAGAGAAATGGAGAGAGAGAAATAGAGAGAAATGGAGAGCGAGAAGTAAATGTGCTCTAGTAAGAGAATCAGCATTCTCAAGGATGAGAGAGAGAGACTGAAAGTAAAGAGTGCAGAACTGAGATGTATTTGATGGAAGAGGAGCAGTTGTAACAATGCAGCCCATCCCAGCTCCAGAGGGGTTGTATTTGTCCAGCTGTGACCACTGTGTCTGTCCAGACTAACACAGGCCATGACAGAGTTACATCATTTACACTCTCACAGCAGGCTGCAGCCCCCCTGTCTGTCTCTGTGAGCCTGGGCCAGTGGTGGGGGAGGAAAAACACAAACACAGTCTTACCTTGACTCTACCGAACTCACAGGCCAGGTCTAGGGGGGTCTTCTTGGTTTTGTTGATCAGACAGGGGTTGGACTGGTGCTGCAGCAGCATCTCAGACTGAGAGAGACACAGACAGACAAACAGACAGGGGATCAACACACACAAATATAAAAAAACACACACACACAGGCATATACACACACTATACATGCAATCATACACACGGTGCTGCAGCAGCATCTTAGACTGAGAAAAACAGACAGACAGGGAATCAACACACACAAATATTAACACACACACACACACACACACACACACGTTCATGGAAACGTATACTATGGCACGCACAGCACAGCACACACACCATTACACACATAACCAAGATCAAATACCATATACACATACACACTGTCACCGGGGCCATTAGGGGTGTAAGCTATGTTATGTGGATGTGGTCATGCAGATAGTTTTACAACACACGTAGCTAGGGAGATGATGGCAGATGTTTCTATCAGCACCTGGTGCTGCCTGCCGTATCCAAGGACACATAGTATTTGGTGGTCATTCTGCTCTGGGAATACAGAGTAGACTAGAGGACCAGAGGCTGTTACAATCAAATGGGACTTTATGGTCTGTGGAGATAAAGGCTTTTCACACAAACTGTGGTCCTTAAAGGCCTACAAATCAATTCATGTTGCATAACAAAAACACATCATGACAAAATGTTTGTAGGCTAGTTCCTGATCTATTTCCCAAGTGGTGTCTTATAAAGGGCGGCAGGTAGCTTAGTGGGTAAGAGCGTTGTGCCAGTAACCGAAAGGTCGCTGGTTCTAATCCCCGAGCCGACTAGGTGAAAAATCTGTCGATGTGCCCTTGAGCAAGGCACTTAACCCTAATTGCTCCTGTAAGTCGCTCTGGATAAGAGCGTCTGCTAAATGACTAAAAATGTAAAATAAAGCTCTATACCTACACACACAGTCCTTTATCGTGTAGATGTATTGTTAGAGAGTGAAAACATTCCCTTACATCACTCTACACATCTGGCCTGAAATAATAAAGTTATAAAATAAAACAAATGTAAATATACACATCTGAAATATTTTATTAAAGTAAAGTAATGTGAATAAATGATGGTTAAAAGATGATAAGCAGTAATGGGCAGTCACTACCATCATGGGACTTTTATTAATCGTTTTATTCTGTGTTGTTACAGCGAAAACCATGACATTTTTTAAATAATCGAACCGAAACCGAACCGACCTAAAAAACCACTTACCACTTATCACTCAGCACTACAGGGGGTGGTGGGGGTTGGTAACAAAGACAAGGTCCCTAATCCCCCCTAAACCTGATCACCCCGGACCCCCCCATCATTACCCCCTCAATCCCCACAAATCCAATCCTCCTCATCCTGCCTCGTGCTTCTCTCTCCCTCTTCTCCCTCTCCAATCCAATCACACCAACATCCCTCTCCTCTCCCTGCTTGCTCCGTACCCCCTCAATCCCTTAAATGCCTGTACCACCAAACACCACCCATCCTACTCTATCCCTGCCATGTCACATCTGTTTTGGGGCTATGGCTGTGATTTGCTGACAGTTTTGTTTACTGTTTAAGACTTAAGTGGACTGACCAAACATGACCACACACATCTAAATCTCAGATAAGTCACCCACAGTAACCCAGTGTCAGTGTAAGCTTTGTGGACAGACACACCAGCCAATCCAGCAGAATGGGGATATTTGTTGACAGTCTGTTTGTTTGTGTTTGTGTGTGTGTGTTTGTGTGTGTGTGTGTGTGTGTGTGTGTGTGCGTGTGTCTCTGTCTGTCTGTCTGTCTGTCTGTCTGTCTGTCTGTCTGTCTGTCTGTCTGTCTGTCTCAGTATGTGTGTTGTGTGTTGTGTGTTGTGTACTGACCACATCATAGTGTCCGTACTGTGCGGCCAGGTGCAGGGGGATGTGTCCATCCTGTGAGACCCCATTGACTCCAGCTCCGGCCCTCAGCAGCGTAAGAACAGAGTCAGCCTTGCCCTGCCACGCTGCATAGTGAAGCGGACGCATACCTGCAGGAGGCAGCACACAGGACATCTATGGTCATATACAGTACACATATAAACACACACAATAGAGACAGACAGACAGTGAGTGACAGACAGAAGTACCGGTAGACATTTTTGGGTTATCCATATGAAAGCTGATATTAAATCACAAGACAATGTTCCACAGATAGAACTAATAGAATGTACCAGCTGATATACAGTAGAATTACAGACAATGTGTGCGTCACTAATAAAAACATCACAGATAATATTCATTAAAGGCAAGTATTTTTGTACTGTGGCACATGTTGCTAACTGGTCTGAGATCTGGATGTACCAGCTAACATGAAATCTCAAGACAATGTGTGCCACTGACAGAAAACATCAGAGATCATATCTGTGCTGACTGAGATGATCTCACTGAGACCTGTGTTAGCTGTTTTGCTAGCTGATCTGAGAGCAGTGATAGTGCTTTGTCTCTCACTGAGGACTGTTGTTAGCTGTTTTGCTAGCTGATCTGAGAGCAGGTGATAGACAGTGCTGTGTGTCTCACCGTTCCTGTCCTTGATGTCCACAGTGGCCTGAGCCTCCAGCAGCACAGACAGCAGGTCTGTAGTTCCGGTCAGAGCAGCATGGTGGAGGGCTGAGAACCTGAGGACAACAACACACAGAAAGATGACAGAGGGATATAGTACAGAGGCTCAAAGACAATGGAGAAGAGGAGATGGGAAGGTGACGTTTGGAGAGATATAGTTCAGTACAGACATAGTATAGTTGAGTGAAAGACACAATTGAGAGAGCATTGGGATTGTTTGGCAATGGGGATGCTTAGAGGCCAATGGCATTGCTTGTGTCTTTCACATGTAAACAACCCACCACTGGCACCCACCCAGACAGACACAGAGAGAGAGAGACAGTACTCTTCCATCAGCCAATAACAGACCACAGCCCTGGGCTGTTAGTCACACACTCATCCTCTCACTGGTGAGGATTCAATTAAAGTCTGCATGTGATCTGATCGTAAAATGAATGGAAAACACATCTTCAATATGTAGAAAGAGGCCACAACATAAAGCAAAGCCAGGCCCCGCCAGAACCCTGCTCTGGGCTGTGGGCTGAGGGCTGTGTTATTGGGCAGGCCTGTACTGTAGTGTAGAAGCCAGCCAGCCAGTAGTCTAGGATTCACTAGACACCAGGAGACATGAATAACAGGAAAGATAATGGAGCTGGAGGCTTTGGCTCAATCAAGACCAGACTCCCTCTATCCTCATCCACACAGTCTCTCACCCTCCTCCCCTTCTCTTTCGGTGTTGTTCAGCTTTATCTGTTTTGGGGAGAAAGGGAGGGGGTATGGGGGTAGTAAATACAAAATAAAATCCCCCAAACTATGGGAGGGAGGATTTGCCATCCTACCATCATGTTTTATGAGTGCCATGATGTGTGTGTCGGGGCATGCCAACACACAGTGTGGCCTTCAGAGGTGACTCAGCTCAGAGGGGAAGAAGGACTCAACTCATTAGGGTGGTGAGTAACAGTCCTGCCTCCACCACCACCGTCGAGTCCAAACACCACAGATATAAATCTCCCCTCTCACACAGACACACACACACACACATGCAGGTACAGGCCGTTGCCACAGCCTGCAGCCACCACCGTCCACATGGAGAGGCGAGAGGGAGGAAGCTGCCAGTCAGAACATAATATACTGTACGTGTGGTTACAGCACCTAACCATAAATAACCAGACCAGAGACACGAGAGACGGTCTGTACTATAGAGAGACGGTCTGTACTATAGAGAGACGGTCTGTACTATAGAGAGACGGTCTGTACTATAGAGAGACGGTCTGTACTATAGAGAGACGGTCTGTACTATAGAGAGACGGTCTGTACTATAGAGAAACGGTCTGTACTATAGAGAAACGGTCTGTACTATAGAGAGACGGTCTGTACTATAGAGAGACGTCTGTACTATAGAGAGACGGTCTGTACTATAGAGAGACGGTCTGTACTATAGAGAGACGGTCTGTACTATAGAGAGACGGTCTGTACTATAGAGAGACACGGTCTGTACTATAGAGAGACGGTCTGTACTATAGAGAGACACGGTCTGTACTATAGAGAGACGGTCTGTACTATAGAGAGACGGTCTGTACTATAGAGAGACACGGTCTGTACTATAGAGAGACGGTATGTACTATAGAGAGACGGTCTGTACTATAGAGAGACGTCTGTACTATAGAGAGACACGGTCTGTACTATAGAGAGACGGTCTGTACTATAGAGAGACACGGTCTGTACTATAGAGAGACACGGTCTGTACTATAGAGAGACGGTCTGTACTATAGAGAGACACGGTCTGTACTATAGAGAGACGGTCTGTACTATAGAGAGACACGGTCTGTACTATAGAGAGACGGTCTGTACTATAGAGAAACGGTCTGTACTATAGAGAGACGGTCTGTACTATAGAGACACGGTCTGTACTATAGAGAGACGGTCTGTACTATAGAGAGACACGGTCTGTACTATAGAGAGACGGTCTGTACTATAGAGAGACGGTCTGTACTATAAAGAGACAGTCTGTACTATAGAGAGACGGTCTGTACTATAGAGAGACGGTCTGTACTATAGAGAGACACGGTCTGTACTATAGAGAGAGACGGTCTGTACTATAGAGAGACGGTCTGTACTATAGAGAGACGGTCTGTACTATAGAGAGACACGGTCTGTACTATAGAGAGACGGTCTGTACTATAGAGAGACGGTCTGTACTATAGAGAGACGGTCTGTACTATAGAGAGACACGGTCTGTACTATAGAGAGACACGGTCTGTACTATAGAGAGACGGTATGTACTATAGAGAGACGGTCTGTACTATAAAGAGACGGTCTGTACTATAGAGAGACACTGTCTGTACTATAGAGAGACGGTCTGTACTATAGAGAGACGGTCTGTACTATAGAGAGACGGTCTGTACTATAGAGAGACGTCTGTACTATAGAGAGGCGGTCTGTACTATAGAGAGACGGTGTGTACTATAGAGAGACACGGTCTGTACTATAGAGAGACGGTCTGTACTATAGAGAGACGGTCTGTACTATAAAGAGACGGTCTGTACTATAGAGAGACGGTCTGTACTATAGAGAGACGGTCTGTACTATAGAGAGACACGGTCTGTACTATAGAGAGAGACGGTCTGTACTATAGAGAGACGGTCTGTACTATAGAGAGACACGGTCTGTACTATAGAGAGACGGTCTGTACTATAGAGAGACGGTCTGTACTATAGAGAGACGGTCTGTACTATAGAGAGACAGGGTCTGTACTATAGAGAGACACGGTCTGTACTATAGAGAGACGGTATGTACTATAGAGAGACGGTCTGTACTATAGAGAGACGGTCTGTACTATAGAGAGACACGGTCTGTACTATAGAGAGACGGTCTGTACTATAGAGAGACGGTCTGTACTATAGAGAGACATGGTCTGTACTATAGAGAGACACGGTCTGTACTATAGAGAGACGGTCTGTACTATAGAGAGACGGTATGTACTATAGAGAGACGGTCTGTACTATAGAGAGACGGTCTGTACTATAGAGAGACACGGTCTGTACTATAGAGAGACGGTCTGTACTATAGAGAGACGGTCTGTACTATAGAGAGACGTCTGTACTATAGAGAGACGGTCTGTACTATAGAGAGACGGTCTGTACTATAGAGAGACGGTCTGTACTATAGAGAGACAGGTCTGTACTATAGAGAGACGGTCTGTACTATAGAGAGACAGTCTGTACTATAGAGAGACGGTCTGTACTATAGAGAGACGGTCTGTACTATAGAGAGACGGTCTGTACTATAGAGAGACGGTCTGTACTATAGAGAGACGGTCTGTACTATAGAGAGACACGGTCTGTACTATAGAGAGACGGTCTGTACTATAGAGAGACGGTCTGTACTATAGAGAGACGGTCTGTACTATAGAGAGACGGTCTGTACTATAGAGAGACGGTCTGTACTATAGAGAGACCGGTCTGTACTATAGAGAGACGGTCTGTACTATAGAGAGACGGTCTGTACTATAGAGAGACGGTCTGTACTATAGAGAGACCGGTCTGTACTATAGAGAGACGGTCTGTACTATAGAGAGACGGTCTGTACTATAGAGAGACAGGTCTGTACTATAGAGAGACGGTCTGTACTATAGAGAGACACGGTCTGTACTATAGAGAGACGGTCTGTACTATAGAGAAACGGTCTGTACTATAGAGAGACGGTCTGTACTATAGAGACACGGTCTGTACTATAGAGAGACTGTCTGTACTATAGAGAGACGGTCTGTACTATAGAGAGACACGGTCTGTACTATAGAGAGACGGTCTGTACTATAGAGAGACGGTCTGTACTATAAAGAGACGGTCTGTACTATAGAGAGACGGTCTGTACTATAGAGAGACGGTCTGTACTATAGAGAGACGGTCTGTACTATAGAGAGACGGTCTGTACTATAGAGAGACACGGTCTGTACTATAGAGAGACGGTCTGTACTATAGAGAGACGGTCTGTACTATAGAGAGACACGGTCTGTACTATAGAGACACGGTCTGTACTATAGAGAGACGGTATGTACTATAGAGAGACGGTCTGTACTATAGAGAGACACGGTCTGTACTATAGAGAGACGGTCTGTACTATAGAGAAACGGTCTGTACTATAGAGAGACGGTCTGTACTATAGAGAGACACGGTCTGTACTATAGAGAGACGGTCTGTACTATAGAGAGACGGTCTGTACTATAGAGAGAGCGGTCTGTACTATAGAGAGACGGTCTGTACTATAGAGAGACGGTCTGTACTATAGAGAGACACGGTCTGTACTATAGAGAGAGACGGTCTGTACTATAGAGAGACGGTCTGTACTATAGAGAGACGGTCTGTACTATAGAGAGACGGTCTGTACTATAGAGAGACGGTCTGTACTATAGAGAGACACGGTCTGTACTATAGAGAGACGGTCTGTACTATAGAGAGACGGTCTGTACTATAGAGAGACGGTCTGTACTATAGAGAGACGGTCTGTACTATAGAGAGACGGTCTGTACTATAGAGAGACGGTCTGTACTATAGAGAGACGGTCTGTACTATAGAGAGACGGTCTGTACTATAGAGAGACACGGTCTGTACTATAGAGAGACGGTCTGTACTATAGAGAGACGGTCTGTACTATAGAGAGACGGTCTGTACTATAGAGAGACGGTCTGTACTATAGAGAGACGGTCTGTACTATAGAGAGACGGTCTGTACTATAGAGAGACCGGTCTGTACTATAGAGAGACGGTCTGTACTATAGAGAGACGGTCTGTACTATAGAGAGACGGTCTGTACTATAGAGAGACGGTCTGTACTATAGAGAGACGGTCTGTACTATAGAGAGACGGTCTGTACTATAGAGAGACACGGTCTGTACTATAGAGAGACGGTCTGTACTATAGAGAGACGGTCTGTACTATAGAGAGACGGTCTGTACTATAGAGAGACGGTCTGTACTATAGAGAGACGGTCTGTACTATAGAGAGCGGTCTGTACTATAGAGAGACCGGTCTGTACTATAGAGAGACACGGTCTGTACTATAGAGAGACGGTCTGTACTATAGAGAGACACGGTCTGTACTATAGAGAGACGGTCTGTACTATAGAGAGACGGTCTGTACTATAGAGAGACGGTCTGTACTATAGAGAGACGGTCTGTACTATAGAGAGACGGTCTGTACTATAGAGAGACACGGTCTGTACTATAGAGAGACGGTCTGTACTATAGAGAGACGGTCTGTACTATAGAGAGACGGTCTGTACTATAGAGAGACGGTCTGTACTATAGAGAGACACGGTCTGTACTATAGAGAGACGGTCTGTACTATAGAGAGACACGGTCTGTACTATAGAGAGACGGTCTGTACTATAGAGAGACGGTCTGTACTATAGAGAGACGGTCTGTACTATAGAGAGACGGTCTGTACTATAGAGAGACGGTCTGTACTATAGAGAGCGGTCTGTACTATAGAGAGACAGGTCTGTACTATAGAGAGACGGTCTGTACTATAGAGAGACGGTCTGTACTATAGAGAGACGGTCTGTACTATAGAGAGACGGTCTGTACTATAGAGAGACGGTCTGTACTATAGAGAGACGGTCTGTACTATAGAGAGACGGTCTGTACTATAGAGAGACGGTCTGTACTATAGAGAGACACGGTCTGTACTATAGAGAGACGGTCTGTACTATAGAGAGACGGTCTGTACTATAGAGAGACGGTCTGTACTATAGAGAGACACGGTCTGTACTATAGAGAGACGGTCTGTACTATAGAGAGACGGTCTGTACTATAGAGAGACACGGTCTGTACTATAGAGAGACGGTCTGTACTATAGAGAGCACGGTCTGTACTATAGAGAGACGGTCTGTACTATAGAGAGACGGTCTGTACTATAGAGAGACGGTCTGTACTATAGAGAGACCGGTCTGTACTATAGAGAGACGGTCTGTACTATAGAGAGACGGTCTGTACTATAGAGAGACGGTCTGTACTATAGAGAGACGGTCTGTACTATAGAGAGACGGTCTGTACTATAGAGAGACGGTCTGTACTATAGAGAGACGGTCTGTACTATAGAGAGACGGTCTGTACTATAGAGAGACACGGTCTGTACTATAGAGAGACGGTCTGTACTATAGAGAGACGGTCTGTACTATAGAGAGACGGTCTGTACTATAGAGAGACACGGTCTGTACTATAGAGAGACGGTCTGTACTATAGAGAGACGGTCTGTACTATAGAGAGACGGTCTGTACTATAGAGAGACGGTCTGTACTATAGAGAGACGGTCTGTACTATAGAGAGACGGTCTGTACTATAGAGAGACACGGTCTGTACTATAGAGAGACGGTCTGTACTATAGAGAGACGGTCTGTACTATAGAGAGACGGTCTGTACTATAGAGAGACGGTCTGTACTATAGAGAGCACGGTCTGTACTATAGAGAGACGGTCTGTACTATAGAGAGACGGTCTGTACTATAGAGAGACGGTCTGTACTATAGAGAGACGGTCTGTACTATAGAGAGACGGTCTGTACTATAGAGAGACGGTCTGTACTATAGAGAGACCGGTCTGTACTATAGAGAGACGGTCTGTACTATAGAGAGACGGTCTGTACTATAGAGAGACGGTCTGTACTATAGAGAGACACGGTCTGTACTATAGAGAGACGGTCTGTACTATAGAGAGACGGTCTGTACTATAGAGAGACGGTCTGTACTATAGAGAGACGGTCTGTACTATAGAGAGACGGTCTGTACTATAGAGAGACGGTCTGTACTATAGAGAGACACGGTCTGTACTATAGAGAGACGGTCTGTACTATAGAGAGACGGTCTGTACTATAGAGAGACGGTCTGTACTATAGAGAGACGGTCTGTACTATAGAGAGACGGTCTGTACTATAGAGAGACGGTCTGTACTATAGAGAGACGGTCTGTACTATAGAGAGACGGTCTGTACTATAGAGAGACGGTCTGTACTATAGAGAGACGGTCTGTACTATAGAGAGACGGTCTGTACTATAGAGAGACGGTCTGTACTATAGAGAGACGGTCTGTACTATAGAGAGACGGTCTGTACTATAGAGAGACGGTCTGTACTATAGAGAGACGGTCTGTACTATAGAGAGACGGTCTGTACTATAGAGAGACGGTCTGTACTATAGAGAGACACGATCTGTACTATAGAGACGGTCTGTACTATAGAGAGACGGTCTGTACTATAGAGAGACGGTCTGTACTATAGAGAGACGGTCTGTACTATAGAGAGACCGGTCTGTACTATAGAGAGACGGTCTGTACTATAGAGAGACACGGTCTGTACTATAGAGAGACCGGTCTGTACTATAGAGAGACACGGTCTGTACTATAGAGAGACGGTCTGTACTATAGAGAGACGGTCTGTACTATAGAGAGACGATCTGTACTATAGAGACGGTCTGTACTATAGAGAGACGGTCTGTACTATAGAGAGACGGTCTGTACTATAGAGAGACGGTCTGTACTATAGAGAGACGGTCTGTACTATAGAGAGACACGGTCTGTACTATAGAGAGACGGTCTGTACTATAGAGAGACGGTCTGTACTATAGAGAGACGGTCTGTACTATAGAGAGACACGGTCTGTACTATAGAGAGACGGTCTGTACTATAGAGAGACACGGTCTGTACTATAGAGAGACACGGTCTGTACTATAGAGAGACACGGTCTGTACTATAGAGAGACGGTCTGTACTATAGAGAGACGGTCTGTACTATAGAGAGACACGGTCTGTACTATAGAGAGACACGGTCTGTACTATAGAGAGACGGTCTGTACTATAGAGAGACGGTCTGTACTATAGAGAGACACGGTCTGTACTATAGAGAGACGGTCTGTACTATAGAGAGACACGGTCTGTACTATAGAGAGACACAGTCTGTACTATAGAGAGACGGTCTGTACTATAGAGAGACGGCCTGTACTATAGAGAGACACGGTCTGTACTATAGAGAGACGGTCTGTACTATAGAGAGACGGTCTGTACTATAGAGAGACGGTCTGTACTATAGAGACACGGTCTGTACTATAGAGAGACGGTCTGTACTATAGAGAGACGGTCTGTACTATAGAGAGACACGGTCTGTACTATAGAGAGACGGTCTGTACTATAGAGAGACACGGTCTGTACTATAGAGAGACGGTCTGTACTATAGAGAGACACGGTCTGTACTATAGAGAGACGGTCTGTACTATAGAGAGGCGGTCTGTACTATAGAGAGACGGTCTGTACTAGAGAGACACGGTCTGTACTATAGAGAGACTGTCTGTACTATAGAGAGACGGACTGTACTATAGAGAGACGGTCTGTACTATAGAGAGACGGTCTGTACTATAGAGAGACGGTATGTACTATAGAGAGACGTCTGTACTATAGAGAGACGGTCTGTACTATAGAGAGACGGTCTGTACTATAGAGAGACGGCCTGTACTATAGAGAGACGGTCTGTACTATAGAGAGACGGTCTGTACTATAGAGAGACGGTCTGTACTATAGAGAGACGGTCTGTACTATAGAGAGACGGTCTGTACTATAGAGAGACGTCTGTACTATAGAGAGACGGTCTGTACTATAGAGAGACGGTCTCTCGGTCTGTACTATAGAGAGACGGTCTGTACTATAGAGACGTCTGTACTATAGAGAGACGGTCTGTACTATAGAGAGACAGTCTGTACTATAGAGAGACGGTCTGTACTATAGAGACGGTCTGTACTATAGAGAGACGGTCTGTACTATAGAGAGACGGTCTGTACTATAGAGAGACGTCTGTACTATAGAGAGACGGTCTGTATTATAGAGAGACAGTCTGTACTATAGAGAGACGGTCTGTACTATAGAGAGACGGTCTGTACTATAGAGAGACTGTCTGTACTATAGAGAGACGGACTGTACTATAGAGAGACGGTCTGTACTATAGAGAGACGGTCTGTACTATAGAGAGACGGTATGTACTATAGAGAGACGTCTGTACTATAGAGAGACGGTCTGTACTATAGAGAGACGGTCTGTACTATAGAGAGACGGCCTGTACTATAGAGAGACGGTCTGTACTATAGAGAGACGGTCTGTACTATAGAGAGACGGTCTGTACTATAGAGAGACGTCTGTACTATAGAGAGACGGTCTGTACTATAGAGAGACGGTCTCTCGGTCTGTACTATAGAGAGACGGTCTGTACTATAGAGACGTCTGTACTATAGAGAGACGGTCTGTACTATAGAGAGACAGTCTGTACTATAGAGAGACGGTCTGTACTATAGAGACGGTCTGTCCTATAGAGAGACGGTCTGTACTATAGAGAGACGGTCTGTACTATAGAGAGACGTCTGTACTTTAGAGAGACGGTCTGTACTATAGAGAGACGGTCTGTACTATAGAGAGACGGTCTGTACTATAGAGAGACGGTCTGTACTATAGAGAGACGGTCTGTACTATAGAGAGACGGTCTGTACTTTAGAGAGACGGTCTGTACTATAGAGAGACGGTCTGTACTATAGAGAGACGGTCTGTACTATAGAGAGACGGTCTGTACTATAGAGAGACGGTCTGTACTATAGAGAGACGGTCTGTACTATAGAGAGACGGTCTGTACTATAGAGAGACGGTCTGTACTATAGAGAGACGGTCTGTACTATAGAGAGACGGTCTGTACTATAGAGAGACGGTCTGTACTATAGAGAGACGTCTGTACTATAGAGAGACGGTCTGTACTATAGAGAGACGTCTGTACTATAGAGAGACGGTCTGTACTTTAGAGAGACGGTCTGTACTATAGAGAGACGGTCTGTACTATAGAGAGACGGTCTGTACTATAGAGAGACGGTCTGTACTATAGAGAGACGGTCTGTACTATAGCTCTACAGCGTGTTTTGGAATAAGTAGTGCCTCAGTGGGCATGTAGCATTTCCTATCTCTCTACCAGAGGGAGTTGTGTACTATGAAGGGAGGCTGGGGGGTTCTGCTGTGTCTGGGTACAGTAACAGAGTGCCAGGATCATCTCTAAGAGTAATGGCATAGAATGAGGGAGAGAGGGAGGGGGGAAGGAGAGAGAGGGAGGGGGGAAGGAGAGAGAGGGAGGGGGGAAGGAGAGAGAGGGAGGGAGGGGGAAGGAGAGAGAGATATAAGAGGTAGAGGATGAGAGAGTCTAATCCCTCTGTACAATCCAGCAGCCTGACTGAGAGGTGATAAAAAATAATCTGACATTAAAAATGCATGTGTGAGGAGCATCTGTGCAAACAGCCTAGTTATCAGGACTGTTTCTAAAATCTAAATAAACAATGTCTGTCTATTGGTGGATAGGAAACAAGTTCGCTCCAGTCCAAAGTCTATAGAGGGACCTCAGAATAAAGACAAAGGCCTACTGTAAAGACTGAGGTATCTTAGACATATGACAACGTAAACAGAAAGGTATCAAGTTTGATAATGCGATACTAAATACGGCTAACCTGGAGGCTCCTTAATTAATTTAATAGAGTATCATAGACTGATCTTACCATTATGTCAGCATATTATAATGGAGTTACTGTAAGCTGCACTCTATGGCTTCCTTACACAAAGAGAGATTGAAAAAATAGCAAAAGTAGGGGAGACTAGACATGCAGGGAATGAAATTGATATTTTGCATGAATAAAACCAGCTGCTGGGGCCCAGACTAGGGATGAGCATGAGTGTTGTCACGATACAAGAATTTTGACTTCGATACCGATACCAGGTTTAGTATCACAATACTCAATACCAAAATGATACCACGGCAAAAAATGCAGGGAGAATGTGATTTTTCCCAGTTTGTTCAGGTTTATGCTCGCAAAAAATACACTTTTTAAAAGATAGAAAAACAACTAAATTGTACAATGCTTAAACCACATCAGGGGATGACTTTTGAAGTCTAGGACAAATCTAAGAAATTTCTATTTTTTAGTGTAGATACCCTTTAATTCAAGTGCACACACTTAGCACTGTTGTTTGGTTAGCAGTGTTTCTGTAGCACATGTGTGATGGAGTTTGCAAAACAATTGGCCACTGAATTGATGCAAATAATAATGATTCTGCCAGGTAGGCATAGGCTACTTTGAAGTTAACTTTTTATTGAGAAGGTTTTTGGGAAAAGCTTTCCATCTAGCCGAAGACTGTTATCATTAACATACATAATGGTTACACAAAGTGAGACATAAGCGCACCGCACACAGACGGGGGCATTCCTGTGTCGTTGCCTCTTCAGAAAATTGCAGGGAATACGAATCACTGATGCATTCTGTTCATGTGTTATGATAAACTAATTAATAAATGTTCTAATAAGTTCAATACATTTAGTTCATTTCCAAATGTGAGACACATTTGATAGAAGAACCAAAAGTTTAAAAAAGCCACAGCACCATCCTGTCAAATGACATTCCTGCTGATAGTTTCACATTCCCCAAGGTGACCTGGTCAGTCTAGTATCTCTCTCTGTCTATCTGACTGACTGACTGACTGACTGACTGGCTGACTGACTGGCTGACTGGCTGGCTGGCTGGCTGGCTGGCTGGCTGTCTGACTGGGAGGTCAGAGGCCAATAACTTCCTTCCAGTCTGGGCTGTGTGCTAATCGTTTCAGCAAACAGTGACCTGGCCATGGTCATCAAGGGACAGCATCAATGCAGGTGGGCCCTAGAGCTCTGTGTAGTATAGTAGTAGAGTCATAGCTGATGTCTCTCGAAATGAAATGGCTCAGAAACATGGAAACCAAGACATCACTTTTAGCTACATTTCAATGGTGAGGTCTTTTTGGATGCCTTTGGGATCTTTCCCATGTCCCTTTTAGAAGTCAATGGATTTTGTATGACAGTACAGGCCGTCTGAATGAGAACATTTACAGGGAGTTTTTACGAGCGCAGGTTCAGGCACGCTGTTTCAATCTCTTACATATACAGTCTTTCAAACACACACACACACACATCTTCCTCCCACAGGGAGCTGTGCTGACATACACTTCTAACATGGCATGGATGTCAGCTTCTATGGTAGTTTGGAAACAGAGCAGGCTTTCTGTCCAGCTCTCAGAGGGAGAGTTAGTAGTGTATAGTCCTCTCCTGCCAGGGTTGGTTCTTTCCCTCCATTGCTTCAGATGACAGGGGTGTGTTGACGGGTCCTGGCAGTACTGCCCTCTGGACACACACAGGCCAGTCCCCCACACACTGGCACAGCCATTCAGCCCAGGCCATTCCAGCGCTGCTCTCCATGGAAACTGCACCCCAAACACAGACCAAAAGCTGGAAAAGTTAACGGAGACTCAAATACTAATTTGTCTCACAGGGATGCAGAAAAGAAACCCTTTTACATATTACAGCACCAGTGTTTGTTCAGCATGCCTTTCTCTGACACACACACACACACACTCACAGGCCTACGATCTCTTTCTCTCATGCACAGGCAGACAGGCATTGAGGCAATCAGTTACTGTTCGATTGAACGTTAGAATGGGCAAAACGAGTAAGCTAAGCGACTTTGAGCGTGGTATGATCGTTGGTCCTAGGCGCGCCGGTTCCAGTATCTCAGAAATGGCTGGCCTCCTGGGCTTTTCACGCACGACAGTGTCTAGAATTTACAGAGAATGGTGCAACAAACAAAAAACATCCATTCAGCGGCAGTGGGCGAAAACAGCTTGTTGAGAGGTCGAAGGAGAATGGCAAGAATTGTGCAAGCCAACAGGCGGGCCACAAACAGGAAATAGCGGCGCAGTACAACAGTGGTGTGCAGAACGGCATCTCAAAACGCACAACTCGTCGGTCCTCATCACGGATGGGCTATTGCAACAGATGACCACAGAGGGTTCCACTCCTATCAGCTAAAAACAAGAAGAAGCGGCTCCAGTGGGCACGCGATCACCAACACTGGACAATTGAGGTGTGGAAAAACATCGCCTGGTCCGACGAATCCCGGGTTCCTGTTGCGTCATGCTGATGGAAGAGTCCGGATTTAGTATAAACAGTATGAGTCCATGGCCCTGCATGGTGTCAACGGTACAGGGTGGTGGCGGTGATGTGGAGAATGTTAGATACCAATTGAACAATGTTTCAATGCCCCAAAGAATTCAGGCTGTTCTGGAGGTAAAGGGGGGTCCAACCCGGTACTAGATTTGTGAACCTAATAAACTGCCATTGGAAAGTATTCAGACCCCTTGAATTTTTCCACATTTTGGTACGTTACAGCCTTATTCTAAAATTGATTAAATACAACAATACACACAATACCCCACAATAAGAAAGTGAAAACAGGTTTTTAGAAATGTTTGCAAATGTATTACAAATAAAAAAACTATGCTATGAGACTCGAAATTGAGCTCAGGTGCATCCTGTTCCCATTGATCATCATTGAGATGTTTCTACAACTTAATTGGAGTCCACCTGTGGTAAATTCTATTGATTGGACATGATTTGGAAAGGCACACACTTGTCTATATAAGGTCCCACAGTTGACAGCGCACGTCAGAGCAAAAACCAAGCCGTAGAGCTCCGAGATAGGATTGTGTCGAGGCACAGATCTGGGGAAGGGTACCAAAACATTTCTGCAGCATTGAAGGTCCCCAAGAACACAGTGACCTCCATCAATCTTAAATGGAAGAAGTTTGAAACCACCAAGACTCTTCCTAGAGCTGGCCGCCCGGCCAAACTGAGCAATCGGGGGAGAAGGGCCTTGTCAGGGAGGTGACCAAGAACCCGATGGTCACTCTGACAGAGTTCCTCTGTGGAGATGGGAGAACCTTCCAGAAGGACAACCATCTCTGCAGCACTCCACCAATCAGGCCTTTATGGTAGAGTGGCCAGACGGACTTTGCCAAAAGGCACCTAAAGACTCTCAGACCATGAGAAACAAGATTCTCTGGTCTGATGAAACCAAGATTGAACTCTTTGGCCTGAATGCCAAGCGTCACATCTGGAGGAAACCTGGCACCATCCATACGGTGAAGTAGGGTGGTGGCAGGGACTGGGAGACTTGTCAGGTTGGAGGGAAAGATGAATGGAGCAAAGTACAGAGAGATCCTTGATGAAAACCTGCTCCAGAGCGCTCAGGACCTCAGACTGGGGCGAAGGTTCACCTTCCAACAGGAGAACGACCCTAAGCACACAGCCAAGACAACGCAGGAGTGGCTTCGGGACAAGTCTCTGAATGTCCTTGAGTGGCCCAGCCAGAGCCCGGACCCGATCAAAAATAGCTGTGCAGCAACGCTCCCCATCCAACCTGACAGAGCTTGAGAGGATTTGTAGAGAAGAATGGGAGAAACTCCCCAAATACAGGTGTGCCAAGCTTGTAGCGTCATACCGAAGAAGACTCGAGGCTGTAATCGCTGCCAAAGGTGCTTCAACAAAGTACTGAGTAAAGGGTCTGAATACTTATGCAAATGTTATATTTCCGTTTTTTTCTTTTAAATAAATGAGCAAATAATGTTTTTTTTAAACAGTTTTTGCTTTGTCATTGTGGGGTATTGTGCATAGACTGATAAGACATATATTTTTTTAAATCTATTTTAGAATAAGGCTGTAACGTAACAAAATGTGGAAAAAGTCAAGGGCTCTGAATACTTTCCGAATGCACTGTATATCAACCATGTCCACGCCTACAGTAGGGGATGAGTAAGAACCTTCATCATCCTCTCATACAGGTCTTCACATGAACAACATTCATAGTACCTCATACTAAAGAGCCCAGTGATATCCCCCCTCACTACTGCCAAAACAGACTGAAAACTTTCCATGATTGCCCAACAACAACAAAGTGTTCTAGAAAAACAAACAGCCTACGATATACATTACTGATTACCGTTGTAAACATAATTGCTGTGTGCTGTGCTTCAACATGATACCGTACGGCCTACTAATGGAGACATGGAGCGCTAGACTAAGCTATAGGATATGAGACTGAGTTGTAGTGACAAGATGAGGGATCGGATTCCTGCAGTAGTATAGTCTGTGTTTAATGCCACAGAGCAAAGCAGTGCCAACAGCACTGATGAATAATGAAATACCTTTTCCTCCACTTGAAATTCCATGTCCCCACGGGGGCCATTAGAACCGAGCAGCACACACACACACACAGCCTGAGCCACACACAGCAAGGCACAAATTAGCACTCTTCCGACATGCTAATGTTGAGCCCCACATTCACTATACAGTATATACAAAAGTATGTCGACACCCCTTCAAATTAGTAGATTCTGCTATTTCAGCCACACCCATTGCTGACAGGTGTATAAAATCGAGCACACAGCCATGCAATCTCCATAGAAACATTGGCACTAGAATGGCCTTACTGAAGACCTCAGTGACTTTCAACGTGGCACCGTCTGTCCTCGGTTGCAACACTCACTACCAAGTTCCAAACTGCCTCTTGAAGTAACGTCAGCACAAGAACTGTTCGTCGGGCGCTTCATGAAATGGGTTTCCATGGCTGAGCAGCCGCACATAAGCCTAAGATCACCATGCGCAATGCCAAGTGTTGGCTGGAGTGGTGTAAAGCTCGCCGCATTTGAAGCAGTGGAAACACGTTCTCTGGAGTGATGAGTCACGCTTCACCATCTCACAATACGACAGACGAATCTGGGTTTGGCGGATGCAAGGAGAACGCTACCTGCCCGAATGCATAGTGCCAACTGTGAAGTTTGGTGGAGGAGGAATAATGGACTGGGGCTGTTTTTCATGATTCGTGCTGGGCCCCTTAGTTCCAGTGAAGGGAAATATTGACACTACAGCATACAATTACATTCTAGACAATTCTGTGCTTCCAACTTAGTGGCAACAGTTTGGGGAAGGCCCTTTCCTGTTTCAGCATGACAATGCCCCCGTGCACAAAGCGAGGTCCATACAGAAAGGGTTTGTCGAGATCGGTGTGGAAGAACTTGACTGGCCTGCACAGAGCCCTGACCTCAACCCTATCGAACACCTTTGGGATGAATTGGAACGCCGACTGCGAGCCAGGCCTAATCGCCCAACATCAGTGCCCGACCTCACTAATGCTCTTGTGGCTGAATGGAAGCAAGTCCCCGTAGAAATCTTACAACATCTAGTGGAAAGCCTTCCCAGAAGAGTGGAGGCTGTTATAGCAGCAAAGGGGGGACCAACTCCATATTAATGCCCATGATTTTGGAATGAGATGTTCGACAAGCAGGTGTCCACATACTTTTGGTCATGTAGTGTATCATCATCATCATCAAGCCTCTAACTCTGTTTCCAGACACGTTTTTCCTCTCTGGTGCACTAGTGTATAATTCCCGGATGCGGTAGCTGTCATCACTGCATTGAGTTGTGTGGCAGCTTTTGTAAACACTCCTATCTAATCGGTCACAGTCCCGCCCTCTATGCCAAACGAACCCCACCCCTGACCCCGGCCCCGCCTCTGAACCCCCTGCCCCCCCTGGCCCCTGAGAGCTGACAAAGACAGAGGACGGGGTTGGAGAAGATTCATAACAAGCAGTAAACCATGGCCAGAGCCTGGGGGGGTCTGGGGCCAGATATATGGTGTGCCAATGTCCTGCTCTTTGGACCATTTTACAGCCCTCTCAGGGGCACGGCTTATCTAAAGGTCTCCCACTGTTGTCTTGGCTCTTCTCTCCACTTTTGTTACTCTGTTTATTTAGGCTGAGTGAGGGGGCACCAGTCGTGTCTGTAGAGGGGGAAGGCTGTTTGGATGGATTTGGGAGACTGGGAGTATCCAGAGCTATAAGAGATAGTTATATTTGGTTATCTCAGGTGTGCTAAGCCTAATAGACTCAATCTGAACTCAGAGAGTCAGAGAGTCTAACTGTAGACTTTGCCAGAGTTTGCATGATCTACCTTTTGACTAGTTCATATTCGACAGGGGGCTGAGCAACTCTTTAAAAAAGCCATTCTGCACCAAGGGATCTCACATTTTATCAATGTGCTATTCTGTCAGCTACTGAGAGCAATTGTGAAAATTAGTATGGCTCTAGCAGCCGACAAAAATATCTGCGATGAAAACACACCACCCTGTGAGAAGGGAAAAAGAGAGGAAACAGGAAACGGAGAAAGTGAGAACTTTCATATGGGATCCAAGTCCCTCCACAAAGAGAACAATAGACGAGGAGAAACTAGACCTATGCTAATAAGTGAGAAGGGAAAATGTTTTACAGTCAGCATTTCCACTGGCAGACAGGGTAACTTGGGGGTTAGTAGACTGTGGTGTGTCTGCTTTTGGGCAAGAAGCAGTAGTAAAAACAACATTTAAATTAGCGTTTTCAGCAGTGACACCTCCGCTTCTCCTCCAGACACAATTACCAGTTAGTCTGCTTTGGCTGACTTAGCAGAAGGCCATGATTCAACACAAGGCAAACTAACGCAGAGTGTTTATCACAAGCCAAAACAAGACACACGGAGATTTAAAATCCCAGCACTTGTATCTAGAAGCTACACAGTGAAAATACTGTTTTACAGAAAGAGCATCTTATTGGTAGGCCATCCTTTATTCAGAGGTTGTCAGTCTGAGTTCTTTAGGACAGTGTTATTATCATCACACACTTACCCATCTCCATCCTGGTAGTTGACATTCAGTCTCTTCGTGGAGCCCAACAACTCTGCAAAAACACAAAACAGAAAATAAATCAACATACGCTCAGGATATTTTTAGAATAAACACTGTGCTACTGGTTAACCTAGAAACGATTCACTTAAGCCTGGAGGGAAGTTCCTTGCATGGTGCATGTTCAGTTCATGGTTTCCAGTAGTATACTGGATTGGCTTGCTTTTTGGTTGTGCAAAATCTGGAGGTTGAGCATTGTTTTACAATTATTAGTTCACTCATGATCATGTCTTTGCTTGCGAGCTCAAACCGTCTCCAGGTTCAACAAGATCATCTGTGGGAACCAACTCAGTCATTCTAAACGATTATAGAGCATCTGGTTCTGGAGAGGCTGAAGACCTGCAGGCCACAGGACTAAGAGATCCTGGTCCTGATACTCACCCTGATTGGAGGGCTATGGGTCAGGGTTCAGGGTTTAAGGAGAGAGCGACTGACAGTGGAGTGGAGACTCTAGCTAGCTCACCCACCAGTCCCCAAACCAGTGAGACCACTATCCCAAACAAACTGTCCCTCATAGATCTATCCCTTTCTCTCCTCTAGAGGCAGTTCATTAGCCTCTGACCCCAGGCTGACCTATGTGGCCAGGTCAGGAGACAATACACAGTTCAGAGTACAGAGGGAGGGGAGGAGACCTTGTTGTGTCCTTTGATCTTCTCCTACAGATGCCTCTCTATCAGCCTAGTGCGGCTTTGGAAGAAACAATGTTGTCACTCGCCACCACAGGGACTCATATGGTGCTTTTCAAATCAAATCAAATCAAATTTTATTGGTCACATGCGCCGAATACAACAGGTGCAGACATTACAGTGAAATGCTTACTTACAGCCCTTAACCAACAGTGCATTTATTTTTAACAAAAAAAGTAAAAATAAAACAACAACAAAAAAACTGTTGAGAAAAAAAGAGCAGAAGTAAAATAAAATAACAGTAGGGAGGCTATATATACAGGGGGGTACCGGTGCAGAGTCAATGTCCGGGGGCACCGGCTAGTTGAGGTAGTTGAAGTAATATGTACATGTGGGTAGAGTTAAAGTGACTATGCATAAATAATTAACAGAGTAGCAGCAGCGCAAAAGGATGGGTTGGGGGGCAGTGCAAATAGTCCGGGTAGCCATGATTAGCTGTTCAGGAGTCTTATGGCTTGGGGGTAGAAGCTGTTGAGAAGTCTTTTGGACCTAGACTTGGCACTTCGGTACCGCTTGCCGTGCGGTAGCAGAGAGAACAGTCTATGACTAGGGTGGCTGGAGTCTGACAATTTTGAGGGCCTTCCTCTGACACCGCCTGGTATAGAGGTCCTGGATGGCAGGAAGCTTGGCCCCAGTGATGTACTGGGCCGTACGCACTACCCTCTGTAGTGCCTTGCGGTCGGAGGCCAAGCAGTTGCCATACCAGGCGGTGATGCAACCAGTCAGGATGCTCTCGATGGTGCAACTGTAGAATTTTTTGAGGATCTGAGGACCCATGCCAAATCATTTCAGTCTCCTGAGGGGGAATAGGCTTTGTCGTGCCCTCTTCACGACTGTCTTGGTGTGTTTGGACCATGATAGTTCGTTGGTGATGTGGACACCAAGGAACTTGAAGCTCTCAACCTGTTCCACTACAGCCCCGTCGATGAGAATGGGGGCGTGCTCAGTCCTCTTTTTTTTCCTGTAGTCCACAATCATCTCCTTTGTCTTGGTCACGTTGAGGGAGAGGTTGTTGTCCTGGCACCACACGGCCAGGTCTCTGACCTCCTCCCTATAGGCTGTCTCATCGTTGTCGGTGATCAGGCCTACCACTGTTGTGTCGTCGGCAAACTTAATGATGGTGTTGGGAGTCGTGCCTGGCCATGCAGTCATGGGTGAACAGAGAGTACAGGAGGGGACTGAGCACGCACCCCTGAGGGGCCCCCGTGTTGAGGATCAGTGTGGCAGATGTGTTGTTACCTACCCTTACCACCTGGGGGCGCCCCGTCAGGAAGTCCAGGATCCAGTTGCAGAGGGAGGTGTTTAGTCCCAGGATCCTTAGCTTAGTGATGAGCTTAGAGGGCACTATTTCCATCTGGAGTTACCCCCACACCAGGGTGCTGCCAGTGTTTTATGTTAATATAAGCTCTAGTTATTCTGTTTCCATCTGGAGTTTGACACTAAAGACTTGTGGCAGAATCAACAACCTATGCATCATTTAAAGAAGACTGTTGCTTTGTGAGAAGGTGTTAAAGTTCACAGTTAGCCATTGCTATGTAAATGCCAGCTGAAAAGCACCCAGGGCTTTACCATGGCTCCAAGTCAGAGCAGGTCCGCTCGAGCCATGGCCTAGTGAGACAAGGGTGCCGGCCCACGTAGATGGTAACAGAAAAGTCTGAGCCTTTTGGGTAACACACTGGGGTAAATCCTCATTGGAAATGTGCCAATAGTCACTACAGTCGCTATGGGCAACGTCCAGACCTGTCAACTAAACTGATGGAGACATCTCCTGCCCTCCCAAGACGTGATCGACCAATGGCAAGGTCGTTCCCTTGTGTATTTCACTGGCCCTGCTGACACCCCAGGTCTCTTTGACATCTTTCATACAGCAATTTCTCCAAACATAAGCACAGACTCACCAGTTGCATGTGATAAGGAGGAGAGCATTCTTATCAACTTTGTTAATTCCAAACAAAGTCTGTGCTTTGTAGAGTCATGCAGCTCATGCCCTGCATTCAATCAGCATGTCATTGTGATGCCACAGTCATCGTCCATGAGCTGAAAATAGTCACTCATTTCACAGCAAGGTCATTGAGACTATGAATCATCCCAACCAGCGGCAGACACAGTAGTCGTCATACAGTTTAATGTCAGACACTAAGCGTTTGTCATCTGCTGTAATAGTAATAGAGGTCTGTGAGGCAGCGCTCCATCCATGTCAGCTGGTCATAAGATAGATAGAGTCTGCACTTGTGTTCTAGTCTCCCATGGCGTCTGTGAAGGTGTGTCAGCCGCTGTGAGGGTCACTGTTTGCTATGAGTTCAGCGAGGTCAAAGGGCAGGCCACAGGGGGTTAACACAGAACCGATTGGGAAAGAAGTCCCAGACACTGGATACACCCACGGTGTGGAGACATGGCGACAGCCCCAGTCTTACTACTGCTCATTATGTCTGAGCAGGAGGCGAGCAAGGCCAAGGTAGCCTCAACAGCCCCAAAACAAGTGCTTTGAAGTGAGCGTCTATTCCAGATCTCTGCTCCACAGCTAGTTTCCCCTTGGGGATCTCTGTGGCTCTTTGATTATGACCTCAATTCCATAATTAATTAGATGTATTAAACATTGCTTGTCGCAGTCAAGTCATGGGAACACAATCCCCCCTCCAAAAAGGTTTTCAGAACACTTTGCTGGCCGTGTAACAAACACACACTGACATCAAACTCCTCTCTTGTGACTGACAGCACAGGCTGCCTGGCCTTCTCTTCATTACAGGAACCAGTCGCTGATGCTAACTATTGCAGCAAATTGCCCATTGAAGCTTTCACCTGCTGCACATTTGTTAAAAGTTATTTTTAAGGTAGTTTATGGAGAGGGGGGAAAGCGCTGCCTGTTCGGTTACAACGTTTTGAGGACTCCATATATTTTTTTAATTTAAGCTGAAAGTATAACGTACCATAGGTTTGGTGCCGCAAGAATGCTGGGCAAAAGGGAGATTTTGCTAAAGTCTGCACATTTGAGAATTCTGTCTTGGAACAAGTTCATGAATTCAAGTCGCAGCCTGTGCCTCTGGTGCGACTGGCAGAAACAGAATCTGTTGTAAAATCTCTGACTAAAATTAGACAACCACTATGAGTATCAAAACTATGATTATATGTTATTTCATAAAAGAGCAGGCAACGCCTCAGAAATCCATTTTGTTTCTGGGGCTCAAATGACTACACTTACGTCCAGGCAATAAACATACAAAAGTTTAGGTCATAATTTTCTTTCTGCACTCATTGTGGTGTAGAACAGAGACCAGGCCACCATTATCCATCCAAAATGTGAGTTAGGACCAGCTCTGTTATAGAAGAAAGAGCTTTCAAAAGTAGGCCTTGTCGAAAACTGCTCTGTGAAAAACGCCAGCAGTCCGCCATATTCCTGCCATTTATGACTTCATTCCCGAGATTCAAGCTTTAAGTTGCAATAAAGAAACCCTGATGGCTTTAAAGGACATTTTTTTAAACGCCACGTCTACATCTTCCAGATTTATTGTGAGTAAATCCATATGGCTGTTTAGTATGGTTTTGAATGGCTGCATGGCTGGTTTTGGTCCAACACTAAAATAAAATAAAATCACTACTATGGTATCCGCCTGTCGCAATAACAGGAGTTACTGTGACTGGCATCACTCAATAAACCAGTAAATAAAGAGGACCACTGCCAAGATGATTATACATCCCTTTACCCCTCTGTTCACATATCTTTCATTGTTTTTGAGGATATATTATACTCAAATAGTAACAAATTAGATCTACTACAGTAGTGGTTTAACAGCTGGCCATCTTCCTCCTCGGTAGCTGCCCCTTAGGTGGATTCAGCTAGTCAGCGAGGAAACATCTTGTTTGGATGATTAAAGGGCAGAAGAAAGCCCTTTCCTCCCCTCGCGTTATGGAGGCCTGATTGTTTAGTATCTGAGACAGTATCAGTGTTTGATCCGACCGCACCATTTGAAGACTCAAGTGTGTCACCGGAAACCCCGGGTCCACAATCAGGCTGGTGGATTCCAGCGACTTCACAGCTCTGCTGTGCTCCTCAGGCTCTCACAGGCCTGGCACTGGAACACAGGAAGCTGCATGTAGTTTGGCTAAGGAAGGAACGGGACGGGACCTGCAGCGCCTTAGAGCCTCTTAACACCTACTACACTTTTCGTACAAATACCGTCCGCTACACATATTACTCAACTGTAAACTTGCGTACTTGCTACAACTCGACCGCTACCTCCAGAGGTAGCGCACGACACTCGCCAAACAGTTGCCCCCCTTGAAACAGGGCAGTGCAAACAGAATTGTCTCGTTAAGCCAACACTCCTACAGTATAAATGGTAATAGCATAGCAATTTTTTTGAAACAGCTGAAATGTATAATGTTTGAGGCTCGTTTTATTGAGTTTTTATCTGGAATTGCAGTAACAGCCTGCTACATTCTAGGGATGAGTATGAGTAATTGAGTATTCGAACGGACGTAAAAACTCGATCTTTAACCAGAGATTTTTTTTTTTTTATACTGTAAAACTATTTGGTCAAAAAAAGTTATTGAAGACAATGTTCTTTTGCTTTGACACTAATGTTCAATTTGTACATGTGCATTTGCGGAACACAACAAAAAAGAAACCAAGCCAAGCGTCACACATTTCTGCTCCCTAAATTCCCTTTACCCTCCCTGTTTCACACACTCAATTGGGTTCCGACCGCTCCCTCTACACACGTGTGCTGAGTGCACACACAAGCTCCTGTTAGGCCTACATAAATAAATGCCTATAAAAACGGACCTAACTGATGGGATACACAAGCTACATTCCCTTTCCAAATGACGTCAGTTTTATCACAAATTCAAAATGGACTGGTTGACTGAATTAGGGAAATATGTCTTCCAACAACGAGCTGCAATTTTGGAATAATTGTGTCCTGTCTATTTTCTGCTTAGGCTACTTTGCGAACTGCTAGTTCCATTTAGAATTGGTTAGCCTAGGCTATAACCCCCCTAAACATAGACAGTGAAAATATGTTAAAACATTAGTTTGATAAAGACAAAAAGCATATTTTCATCAGAATCATTAAGCCTAGGCCTACTCACCAAACAGATGTCATGGCCGTAATTCATCCCCATGCAATGTTCAATGTGGAATTGTTATTCTATTTAGAAAATTCCAGAGAACAGGCAGAATAAACTAAATAGAACGTCTGTATATCGAAAAGAAGACAGATTTTGGTTTGTAACCCTGAAAAAATTGTATTTCAACTCGACAAATTTACACAGTTTCAAATGACCACTCTTTGAGAATAACTTTTCCAGACACTAGATGCGCATCACTTTTTATTCTGTTGTATTACAGCATGTTTTTTAAAACTATATAATTAGTTGTGTCTTGGCTGTGATAAGGGCTCTGGAAATAAGAGCATCTTGTCTGATAAATTAAGAAAACAAGGCTATGCACAGCCACATGCTTCTACAAGGAAGCGCCTCAGCTGAGGTTACTGCGTTTTTGAAGATTGTGTTGCACGATATAATATAACCAGTTAATAATCCGGTTTCAATAAACTAATCTTAACTGGCATTTGTTTTTTTATTGACTGAATATACAGTGCATTCGGAAAGTATTCAGACCCCTTCCCTTTTTCCACATTTTGTTATGTTACAGCCTTATTCTAAAATTGATTAAATAAAACATTTTCCTCATCGGTCTACACACAATACCCCATAATGACAAAGCAAAAACAGTTTTTTAGACATTTTTGCAAATGTATTAAAAATAAAAAACAGAAATACCTTATTTACATAAGTATTCAGCCCCTTTGCTATGAGACTCGAAATTGAGCTCAGGTGCATCCTGTTGCCATTGATCATCCTTCAGATGTTACTACAATTTGATTGGAGTCCACCTGTGGTAAATTCTATTGATTTGATGATTTGGAAAGGTACACACCTGTCTATACAAGGTCCCACAGTTGACAGTGCATGTCAGAACAAAAACCAAGCCATGAGTTCGAAGGAATTGTCCGTAGAGCTCCGAGACAGGATTGTGTCAAGGCACAGATCTGGGGAAGGGTACCCAAAAAATTCTGCAGCATTGAAGATCCCCAAGAACACGGCGGCCTCCATCATTCTTAAATGGAAGAAGTTTGGAACCACCAAGACTCTTCCTAGAGCTGGCCGCCCAGCCAAACTGAGCAATCGGGGGAGAAGGGCCTGTGTCAGAGAAGTGACCAAGAACCCGATGGTCACTCTGACAGAGCTCCAGAGTTCCTCTGTGGCGATGGGAGAACCTTCCAGAAGGACAACCATCTCTGCAGTACTCCACCAATTAGGCCTTTATGGTAGAGTGGCCAGACGGAAGCCACGCCTCAGTAAAAGGCACATGACAGCCCGCTTGGAGTTTGCCAAAAGGCACCTAAAGGACGCAGACCATGAGAAACAAGATTATCTGGTCTGATGAAACCAAGATTGAACTCTTTGGCCTGAATGCCAAGCGTCACGTCTTGAGGAAACCTGGCACCATCCCTACGGTGAAACATAGTGGTGGCAGCATCATGCTGTGGGGATGTTTTTCAACGGCAGGGACTGGGAGACTAGTCAGGATCAAGGGAAAGATGAACGGAGCAAAGTATAGAGAGATCCTTGATGAAAACCTGCTCCAGACTGGGGGGACGGTTCACCTTCCAACAGGACAACGACCCTAAGCACACAGCCAAGACAATAATAATAATAATAATAATAATATGCCATTTAGCAGACGCTTTTATCCAAAGCAACTTACAGTCATGCGTGCATACATTTTTGTGTATGGGTGGTCCCAGGGATCGAACCCACTACCTTGGCGTTACAAGCGCCGTGCTCTACCAGTTGAGCTACAGAGGACCCCGACAACACAGGAGTGGCTTCAGGACAAGTCTGTGAATGTCCTTGAGTGGCCCAGCCAGAGCCCGGACCTGAAAATAGCAGTGCAGCGACGCTCCCCATTCAACCTAACAGAGCTTGAAAGGATCTGCAGAGAAGAATGGGAGAAACTCCCCAAATACAGGTGTGCCAAGCTTATAGCGTCATACCCAAGAAGACTCGATGCTGTAATCGCTGCCAAAGGTGCTTCAACAAAGTTCTGAGTAAAAGGGTCTGAATACTTATGTAAATGTGATATTTCAGTTTTTTATTTTTTATACAGTTGTTAAAATGTCTAAAAACGTTTTTGTTTTGTCATTATGGGGTATTGTGTGTAGACTGATGAGGGAAAAAAACGATTTAATCCATTTTAGAATAAGGCTGTAACGTAACAAAATGTGGAAAAAATCAAGGGGTTTGAATACTTTCTGAAGGCAATTAGAATTTGTTATCTGTAATGGTTATGATAAATGCGCACATATTTTTTTTCCAGTGCGGGACTTCTGTTCTAAAAAATTTGGGGGAGAACTCCAAAGAAAATCAAGTGAGTACTCGAAGAGTCAAAAAATGACAAATGCCCATCCTGGCTGCACTGAGCCACGTAAAACTATGGAAGCCCATCTCCACAGATGATAAAATAAACCCTTTAAATGGTAGGTAGCATAAACGGAACCACATGTAACATATGGATTTGCATTAGTATACGCATTGAAAGTCCCAATGTAAAGTTACACTTCACTTTTCTATTTTTAGAGTTATTACATCAGAATTCCGAAGAATGCCGAAGTCATGTCGGAAAATGTTTTTCTAAGGGTGGGATGTAATATGGATTACCCAGCAAGTCCAACAGTAATAACATCAAATGAAACCAAATATTTTGCACTCATGACTACTGGTTTCAATTACATTTTCAGGGAACTTACAAGCAAATACTTTATGAATTTGTTGTTACAAATCAACTTGCAAGGTTGCTAGCCAACTATCCCGCTAACCTTAGCCCTACCAGCTAACGTTACATTAGCACAGCTTGAATCAGATATTTGCTATCAACAGCTAAATTAAAGTAAACCAACGTTTTGGAAATGCATAATGCCATCTAACCAGTTATCAAAGAATATTATCAAAGAATGTTAGCTATATGCAGTTATTTTTGCCAGCAAGCTAGCCAGCCAGCTAACTATTTAGCCAACTAGCTATTAGCCTAGCCAGCCTAGCCAACCACCAAGCCAGAGCCCAACAACTGGAGACCAGGTAGAACACAACAAAAACATAACCGCAGACCAAAAGCAAAGAGACAGTAGAGACTTACAGATTGATGGCTGAGGCCCATCCGATGGTAAAACTTTTAATAGAGTGCAGGTTGAGTTAGCTACAAAAGCGAGGGGGAGGCGGGCACTTCACCGGGCTGAGGGAGAGTCAGTGAGGGAATTACAATAGCTAGATTCCAGATGTCAGCTAGCGTGCTAGCACTAAGCCAAGATGGAACAAGTTACAAAACTCCTGTAGGTTACTTCATAGAGAACATGCCGAAAAGTTGACAAAACAAAAAGGAGAACAGACGAGGCACTACAGATCAAGCAGGTATCATTTTCTCTTTCGTTTTGAACCCACGGCAAGAAAGCACCAGAGCATGCCGTGCTAACGGGTTCCCACTAGATAACACAGCCAAAGTCTGAAGAGCATGAGGATGCTAACATTAGCCGGCTTGAACTAGCTACCGAGCTAGCATACGAACCCGGTAGAACAGGGTAGATTCTCCATATGATGTTGAGAAATAGTGCATTGTGGGTAGTTTAGAAGATATCTGGAAATAAGTTCATAAGTAATAACACAAAAACATAACAATATTTGTAGTTATAGGTAACCAGATCATGACTACAACTAAGTTTCTAAGTCTTTGACAACACTGTGTTGTTACTTTGGTGAGTAAAAACTCATCCTTCCTACCCTTTAATTGTCTGCCCATACATGCTTGTGAATTGTTGCATTATTCAAGAGTAAAATATGTTTTGGTTGCATTATTCAATAGTGTAATATGTTTAAGAATAAAAGTGTGTCACTGTTGAATAGTTTTTGCTTACTGGCTTGTGGCTACTGTGATATTTACGGTAAATTTGAGCTGCGGACCAAAAATGTTGCGTTGCCAGCCACAACGAAAGGTACAGTAAAGCAAGTATGTAATGTGAATTGAAAAGCAGAATTATCTTTTCGCCACCCCGCTCCTCACTCTCCTTCATATCTCGTAGTGGGAATAGGGCCTTATCTGCTGAGTAAATGGGGACAGGAACAGTCACAGCGGAGTGCTGGGGTGTTTTTTTTTTGCCTTATCTGAGCTCTGGAACAATGACAGGGTCGCACACAAAGGAGGCCGTTCCCTTGGCCAGTTCCCAGATCCCTGACATTTTTAAACGGCACTGTGAGGCGTCAGAGTGGCTATTCCCCACGTCTAGAGGCAGCGCTGCCAGAGTGGACCACAGCCACAAATTTCAACACAGATCGGTTTTATCTGTTTACTTAGCTTTCCTCAAATCAACAGTTACATGTGGAGAAAAGTCATCACACACTGCTAAGTCCGCTGGATAAAGTTAGGTCCTCAGTTTGCCTGGTGGCTAGCCCTCTCTGGAGCTAGATATTGACCTTTATAGCATTTTGGCAGCAGGAGGCCCACACATTTATCAACACCTACCTGTTCCTGGTGCTAAGAACACCTGCAAAGCTGCACCTGCCTGGTTACATCATAGGAAGCAGTACTCTCACTGCTGTGTCTTGAGGCCCCTTGTGCTGCTGCTCACTCTTCACATCCACTTCCTGTCTGAACACCTGCCTCCATGCCAAAGAGCGGGAAAATCCCTCAGCAATCAGAGCCACAGTTTCAGGAACTCTCGCACTCAAACTATAAGGGGAAGTGCTGTCAGAGATAGAGAGTAGGGAGGGGAAAGTGAAGGCTGGGTGCTTCCTTCTAAGGTAAGCAAGCATTTTTTTGAAATATGGTCATCACCCCTCCTCAGAAGTCTCCATGCCAGACTACCCCATTTTACTTCAGTATACGCAGCTACACAGAGGAGTCCAAACTATCTGGCCTTTAAGAACACAAGGTTAAGAACACTTCAGGGGTAAGATAGGTGTGGCTGATTTTCCTCTCTCTCCATCTCGTGTCCATGACTGTTCTTTCTGCATGGTATTTTCCCACCGTGCACACTGTCCTGGCACATGATAGGACCCCATTGCTGAAGACCACAGTGAAACGGCACACACTCACACTCGGCCGGGCAGAGACAAGCCCATCTCAGTTCACCTCCCGGGCCTCTGGTGGTCCACTTTGTTTATGTGTTGTTTTTCTCAGGGGAGGAATGTACCTCGTATTGTGAGGCAGTTTTCCGGTTCGCGCCATCACCTCCACCTCCTGGGGGTGGTGTATGGGGGTGATCAGAGGGGGCCAGAGTTTTACTGGAGGCACCGTGAGGAAGCACTAGCTGTGTGACCAGGAACCGGAGGTGTAGGAGTGTGTGAGTGACCTTAGGGGCGTTTCGTTGCAATCTGGCTGTGACACGGGGGGGGGCTCTCAGAAACAAAGCAGGGACTTGAGCTGGGCCCCTTCTACACTTCCTTTCCCAAGACCATTGTTCCAAAGAGCGGGAGGCTTAGGCCATTGTGTGAGCTCCCTCCCAGGGGAGGGAGAAAGGGAGACAGAGGGATAGAGAGAGAGGTCCCTAAGCTCGCAAACCTTCTCTCTCCCTAAACTCTGTGTTCCTCCATCTCACCGACACTCCTCCTCCCTCTCTCTTTCATTCTCTCTCTTCCTCCACCTCTCCCTTTTTTTCTGCACTCTATTTTCCCCTCGTTCCCCCGGCTCTTCCTCTGATGATTAGAGTAATGCCTGAGAAGCAGGGAGTTCCTCCTGCTCCATTCACAATTCATTATGCAGCCTACACGCAAACCAGGACCACCTCTAGTACACAACAGAGGAACCAGACACAGACAACCAGCTTCTCACACAATCAAGTAACCAAAAAACAACCCCCCTATTAAAAGAGTACAAATGCACTTTCATAAAAAGGGGAAAAACATTATTTAAGCAACTGAGCAATTACTTAGTCCCCTGTAGCTCAGTTGGTAGAGCATGGCGCTTGCAACGCCAGGGTTGTGGGTTCGTATGAAAAATGTCTGCACTCACTAACTGTAAGTCGCTCTGGATAAGAGCGTCTGCTAAATGACTAAAATGTAAAATGTAAACATGTAGCCTCATTTGTGTCAATCCCTTCAAAAATGAATTCTGATCAGAGCAAGGGGACAAGGGGAAAAGGGCCCCCTCCTGCCCTAAGCAGTGCCCTACTGATCCAGACCTTTCACACACTTCAGCCTCTCCACAGAGGAATGTGTACGCTGCTGTACTGTAGCGTCTAACTGCCTGCCCACACCTGCTGCCCCACGCCTCCGAAGCTTTACTCACGCCACACTCTTATCAGGACACAAGAAAAGGCAGATAACACCAACATCAGACACGTAGCAGCGCAGATAAGAGCAAGATTGTTCTCTCCCCATCATATCTGGGCCTGTCCTCCTCTCCTGGCCCTCTAGGCTCCAACAAGCTATGTCCTAATGGCTGACAAGAATGTCAACATGCATGGTCTAATGCATGAGGCTGAATAGAGTTGAGGCTCCCAAGGTTTCATTTGAGATGAAGTGGAGTGAAACCTGAGGCCCATGTGTTGTCTTCCCAGTCCGGCTCTGGCTCAGCCAGTGGGGAGTCTGGGGTTCGGAGCCTGGGCCAGCTTGGCACGGGGAGTAGCACCACGGTATGTAAATAAAAGAGCGCTGCAGATGGGCCTGGAGGAGTGTGTGGTCACACACGGACACGGCACGCCAGAGGGCCAACACTAACACCAGCAGAAGAGATGAGCTTTGAAACGCACATGTACACACACACACAAACAACACCCCGGGTCAAGGGGGTGTTTATGGGAAATTGTGATTTGCCCTGTCAGTAGTTGAAACTGCTGGTGTCCCAAATTGCCTGTAATGACTTCACACAGCCATTTTGTTGTCATCTGGAACTTTTTGGGGTCAGTGACAACAGTCAGTAACTCCTTTCTGTCACTCTGTAGAAGTACTACTGATCCCATTACAGTCAGCAAAGATTGAATTAATTCACTCATACTGGGGAGGGACTAAGAAGAAAACAATTCCCTGAATCCACCTATCTCATGAGGAGTTGAAAAGGTTGTGAAGGACAACACTAGAACTGCTAAAGCAGTCATCTGGACTGCTCATAAAAATAAATACAAATTAAGTCATGCCCCCCTCAGTCCTTTACTTTTCCTAAATAACCCTATACATCCCGCTGTTGCAATTAGAATCTTTAATATCACAAACATAACTGGGGTTTAAGAGGGCATGTCATTTTTTGTATGGTTTTCATTTACATTACATTTACATTTACGTCATTTAGCAGAGCAAGATTGTTTTCCCCCTCTGCCCCTCCTTTTACTGACAGTAGGGCCTACTCCACTCCTTCTCCCAACAGTAAGGCCTGCTCCACTACTTCTACTGACAGTAGGGCATGCTCCACTCCTACTGACAGTAGGGCCTGCTCCACTCCTACTGACAGTAGGGCCTGCTCCACTCCTTCTCCCGACAGTAGGGCCTGCTCCACTCCTTCTACTGACAGTAGGGCCTGCTCCACTCCTTCTTCCGACAGTAGGGCCTGCTCCACTCCTTCTCCCGACAGTAGGGCCTGCTCCACTCCTTCTACTAACAGTAGGGCCTGCTCCACTCCTTCTCCCGACAGTAGGGCCTGCTCCACTCCTACTGACAGTAGGGCCTGCTCCACTCCTTCTCCCGACAGTAAGGCCTGCTCCACTCCTTCTCCCGACAGTAGGGCATGCTCCACTCCTTCTACTGACAGTAGGGCCTGCTCCACTCCTTCTCCCGACAGTAGGGCCTGCTCCACTCCTTCTCCCGACAGTAGGGCCTGCTCCACTCCTTCTACTGACAGTAGGGCCTGCTCCACTCCTACTGACAGTAGGGCCTGCTCCACTCCTTCTCCCGACAGTAGGGCCTGCTCCACTCCTTCTACTGACAGTAGGGCCTGCTCCACTCCTTCTTCCGACAGTAGGGCCTGCTCCACTCCTTCTCCCGACAGTAGGGACTGCTCCACTCCTTCTACTAACAGTAGGGCCTGCTCCATTCCTTCTCCCGACAGTAGGGCCTGCTCCACTCCTACTGACAGTAGGGCCTGCTCCACTCCTTCTCCCGACAGTAGGGCATGCTCCACTCCTTCTACTGACAGTAGGGCCTGCTCCACTCCTTCTCCCGACAGTAGGGCCTGCTCCACTCCTTCTCCCGACAGTAGGGCATGCTCCACTCCTTCTACTGACAGTAGGGCCTGCTCCACTCCTTCTCCCGACAGTAAGGCCTGCTCCACTCCTTCTCCCGACAGTAAGGCCTGCTCCACTCCTTCTACTGACAGTAAGGCCTGCTCCACTCCTTCTCCCGACAGTAGGGCCTGCTCCACTCCTTCTCCCGACAGTAGGGCCTGCTACACTCCTTCTACTGACAGTAGGGCCTGCTCCACTCCTTCTCCCGACAGTAGGGCCTGCTCCACTCTTTCTCCCGACAGTAGGGCCTGCTCCACTCCTTCTACTGACAGTAGGGCCTGCTCCACTCCTTCTCCTGACAGTAGGGCCTGCTCCACTCCTTCTACTGACAGTAGGGCCTGCTCCACTCCTTCTCCCGAAGAGTAGGGCCTGCTCCACTCCTTCTACTGACAGTAGGGCCTGCTCCACTCCTTCTCCTGACAGTAGGGCCTGCTCCACTCCTTCTACTGACAGTAGGGCCTGCTTCACTCCTTCTCCCGACAGTAGGGCCTGCTCCACTCCTTCTACTGACATTAGGGCCTGCTCCACTCCTTCTACTGACAGTTGATGGCGCTGTGCCCAGTTGATAATCACCTCGATAATTGCCTCGAAACTGAACCGAAACTATACCGAAACTAATTTCACACATATAACAACAGATTAAATAAATGAAAATATGATGGGGAGAAAGGGGGAAGGGAAGCGAATGTTGCATAATTATGTCATCACCAATTGTGAATGAAGAACAGGGCGGGCCATTTTATTGTATTGATCCATTCTAATTATAATCTCAAAATGGTATGTACCCTATTAGCCTATTCTCCAGAATAAAATAAAAGTAAATCGCCTTTGAGTATGGACTGTATTATTATGCATACTGGATGGACTGGTTACCTTATGCTACGCTCCAAACTTTCTATCCATGAGTCTGGGAGAAAACATCTAGGCCTAGGCGATGCTGTTGGCTCATGGATTTTGAATAGCCTAGAAATAGTTTTTTTTTTTTATATTTTCCTAATTAATAGGCTGAGACATTACCTTTAGCTACAGAATATCTCACCACCGTCCATTTCCATCTCCTCCATGACAATAACCGTCTGACAAAATGTAATGACCGCCACAGCCCTAGCTAGACCAATTATGCACCAAAGACCTCTTAAATCATTTTTTAAATGTTTTTCTGCCGTGCGTAATATGCGGTAGGCTATGTATTTTATAACAGCCCAATCATTATTTAAAATCCGATTATTATTTTATTTTTTTGCGGGCTTTGGCTCATATATAGGCCTATGCATAAGCTCTAATATGCGTATGAGCTTTTGAATTAATCATCAACTTAGAAAGCGCTGTCCATTTCGTTGTGTTAGGCTTTGAAACAACATCCACAATGACCATGTTTTCCACTCAGTTTCAACCTGCTGTTGAACTTCTTTATTCAAATTGATCAATCACAGTGAGGTGAGTTTTAAAAGGACGATAATGTTTTGATGATAAGTGTTTGGTGTGATTTCCGACTGCATTTGCATTGATGTCAGAGTGGTTAGAGGGACAATAGAGCCCTGAGTACCAGGCCATTAGCGACCTTGTGGTCGTTAGCGATTTGGGTACTACCAACACATGTCCAGAGTGCATAAGAGGAGAATACTGCGGTCATGACTCATGACTGCTGTTGTAGCATAATACTGTCACTGCAATAGCCCTAACCCTGTATCAGTCCAACCAATCCAAGCAGTCTTATCAGTCTACTCTGGCCTACTTGGAGTACACAGTGAGAGCGTGCGTAATTTACAATGGCAAGAAGACCAACACGAATGGATGCACATGCTAAGTTAGCTTTGCTACAAAATCTGAATGAAAACGACTCAGATGGTGGGGAAGAAATTAATCATGACATCTCTGATTATTCTTCAGATTCTGAGCCTCAGCCTGAACATAAGCCTAGGCACTAAAAAGACAGAACGGTGCGCACTGAACAGGTGCCCGCACTACCACCAAATGAAACAGTGATTAGAACAAGCCAGTGACAATGCTACGGGCCGATTATCAGCACAAAATGTCATCACTGAGAGAGCAGGCCCTACATCTCAAGCAAAAAACATCATCAGCAATGCACTCACCAGCTTTCATTGTTTATGTGACATGGACATGCTCCAACTGATGCCACTGTGTGAAGATGCACACAATGTAAACAAGAGCTGACAATAATTAACTATATTTGACTGCTGTCATTGACACATATTCATTATAATGCCATTATTGCTTTAGTGCTGATTTACACTATTTATCAAGCACACTTGGTGCTTATAATGACGTTTAGGCTACTGATGTTTTCATCATTTCACCGCGCGTCTTGCTGACCGTGCGTCTTGGTGGTTGGGGATTATTATAATTTTTTGTCCTAAAAATAAATTGTTACCGCGTTCCAAAACATATACAGTGGGGGAAAAAAGTATTTAGTCAGCCACCAATTGTGCAAGTTCTCCCACTTAAAAAGATGAGAGAGGCCTGTAATTTTCATTATAGGTACACATCAACTATGACAGACAAATTGAGAAAAAAAAATCCAGAAAATCACATTGTAGGATTTTTAATGAATTTATTTGCAAATTATGGTGGAAAATAAGTATTTGGTCACCTACAAACAAGCAAGATTTCTGGCTCTCACAGACCTGTAACTTCTTCTTTAAGAGGCTCCTCTGTCCTCCACTCGTTACCTGTATTAATGGCACCTGTTTGAACTTGTTATCAGTATAAAAGACACCTGTCCACAACCTCAAACAGTCACACTCCAAACTCCACAAAGAGCTGTCAAAGGACACCAGAAACAAAATTGTAGACCTGCACCAGGCTGGGAAGACTGAATCTGCAATAGGTAAGCAGCTTGGTTTGAAGAAATCAACTGTGGGAGCAATTATTAGGAAATGGAAGACATACAAGACCACTGATAACCTCCCTCGATCTGGGGCTCCACGCAAGATCTCACCCCGTGGGGTCAAAATGATCACAAGAACGGTGAGCAAAAATCCCAGAACCACACGGGGGGACCTAGTGAATGACCTGCAGAGAGCTGGGACCAAAGTAACAAAGCCTACCATCAGTAACACACTACGCCGCCAGGGACTCAAATCCTGCAGTGCCAGACGTGTCCCCCTGCTTAAGCCAGTACATGTCCAGGCCCGTCTGAAGTTTGCTAGAGTGCATTTGGATGATCCAGAAGAGGATTGGGAGAATGTCATATGGTCAGATGAAACCAAAATATAACTTTTTGGTAAAAACTCAACTCGTCGTGTTTGGAGGACAAAGAATGCTGAGTTGCATCCAAAGAACACCATACCTACTGTGAAGCATAGGGGTGGAAACATCATGCTTTGGGGCTGTTTTTCTGCAAAGGGACCAGGACGACTGATCCGTATAAAGGAAAGAATGAATGGGGCCATGCATCGTGAGATTTTGAGTGAAAACCTCCTTCCATCAGCAAGGGCATTGAAGATGAAACGTGGCTGCGTCTTTCAGCATGACAATGATCCCAAACACACCGCCCGGGCAACGAAGGAGTGGCTTCGTAAGAAGCATTTCAAGGTCCTGGAGTGGCCTAGCCAGTCTCCAGATCTCAACCCCATAGAAAATCTTTGGAGGGAGTTGAAAGTCCGTGTTGCCCAGCGACAGCCCCAAAACATCACTGCTCTAGAGGAGATCTGCATGGAGGAATGGGCCAAAATACCAGCAACAGTGTGTGAAAACCTTGTGAAGACTTACAGAAAACGTTTGACCTGTGTCATTGCCAACAAAGGGTATATAACAAAGTATTGAGAAACTTTTGTCATTGACCAAATACTTATTTTCCACCATAATTTGCAAATAAATTCATTAAAAATCCTACAATGTGATTTTCTGGATTTTCTTTCTCATTTTGTCTGTCATAGTTGACGTGTACCTATGATGAAAATTACAGGCCTCTCTCATCTTTTTAAGTGGGAGAACTTGCACAATTGGTGGCTGACTAAATACTTTTTTTCCCCACTGTAGCCTATAGTAACAATAACTTGTGAAAATGCTAAAGGGTAACTCCACCACTTTTCATTACCTCACCTCATTTTCATTATCTCCAGCACAATACCAGTGTCAACATGTGAAAATGGCATATTTAGAAGTTTTGTAGAAAACAATATAAAGTTAAAAAGTTCTAACCGATGACATCATGAAAAGTTTAAACCTTTTAAAAACAGTGATTTTCAGACACTATGACATTTGCAGTGACATGGGGAGCAAGAAAGTAGCATCCCTTGGGCTTGAAACTCGTTGCAGGAAAGCACTGTATTTCTCTTTTAATCCTACCCTGTGATGTCACAGAGAAGCATTTTTTAGGACCTTCATATCTTTTTAACCACAGATCATAGAAATGCACTGTTTTCACATATGTAGACACTGATTTGGTGCTGGAGATTATGAATAGGATGTTGAAAAGTGGCGGAATTGCCCTTTAAAGTTTAAAAAGGGGGAGGTTGCTTCATCTCCCTTGGTCTACGGCAGGGGTGTCAAACTCATTTTAGCTCAGGGGCCACATGGAGGAAAATCTATTCCCAAGTGGGCCGGACCGGTAAAATCATGGTATATATAACTTAAAAACAACAACTTCAGATTGTTTTCTTTGTTTTAATACTATCAACATAAAACATAAAGCTGGAGCCTGAGGACAGTGTGTCCAAAATAGTACAAGCACAACATCACTATTAATCATAAAACACCTCAAGTTTATTTGAAAATTCTAAAGAAAAAACACACAAACACACAATGCCTCAGTGATTCACATAACTGTTTCACAGATCACAGAACTATATCAGGGTGTCATTACTCAGGCAGAAATGTAGATACAAATAATGAAATCCTGTTCCCCAAACAAGTGCAAGAACCACAGAGTCAAGAATAGGTTAAATATACAAATAAAATAAAATCAATTAAAAACAATAGCACATCAACATAAAAACATATAAACATAAAGCTGGAGCCTGAGGACAGTGTGTCCAAAAGCACAACATCACTATTAATCATAAAACACCTCAAGTTATTTGAAATTCTGAGGACAAACAACACACAAACACACAATGCCTCAGTGATTCACAGAAGTATATCACAGATCACAGAACTATATCAGGGTGTCTCATGAAGCACTTTAAGTGGGGTTGCATAGTTTATTTGACTCCTGATACCTGGCATCTTTTAGCTTTCACCAGCGCATCAATATCAGGCGTCACATCCTGAGTGGCAGCCAACTTCAGGGATGTGATTCAAGTGCTTGTGCGTGAGCCTTGAGCGCAGCTTTGTTTTATTTATGCTCATTACAGAGAACTTGCTCACAAAGATATGTGGTTCCAAACATGCACAACCGTTTTGCAGCGAGGGCTGTCAAGTTGGGGTAACCTGGCAAGAGATTCTGATAAAATGTGTCCAAGCCAGCTCCGGCAAATTTGCCCTTCAAATCCGAGTCACACTGCAAGTCTATTATTTCAAGTTGGATGCTGACGGGCAGATCAGAGGGATTCACGGTGAATGGCGAACAAAAAACTTTGAAGTCTTTCTCCAGTTCACCAAAAATCTGAAAGCGTTGCTCAAACTCCCTTAACAGTCCCGTTATTTTATCTTTGAACCGCTTCATGTCTGCCACATGTTGGGTCGCGCACACATTTTTCAGACAGGGGAAGTGAGCTGCATCACCACCGGCGAGTTGCGTCTCCCACAATGACAGCTTCAACTTGAAAGAACGTATTTTAAATTTACATTTTAGTCATTTAGCAGACGCTCTTATCCAGAGCGACTTACAGTTAAGTGAATACATATATATTTTTTTTTTATACTGGCCCCCCGTGGGAATCAAACCCACAACCCTGGCGTTGCAAACGCCATGCTCTACCAACTGAGCTACATCCCTGCCGGCCATTCCCTCCCCTACCCTGGACGACGCTGGACCAATTGTGCGCCGCCCATGAGTCTCCCGGTCGCGGCCGGCTGCGACAGAGCCTGGATTCGAACCAGGATCTCTAGTGGCACAGTTAGCACTGCGATGCAGTGCCTTAGACCACTGCGCCACTCAGGAGTATGCTGTCATAATGCTGTCATAATACTGTCATAATACTGCGTGGCAACTTTGTTGCGCCCTTGCAGCTGTTTGTTCAAGTTATTCAGGTGCTCTGTAACATCCACCATAAATGCAAGGTCCTGCATCCATTCTGCGGAATTAAATTCGAACACTGGGTTGCCCTTTTCTTCCATGAACTGTTCAATTTCTTCTCGTAAATCAAAGAAACGGCTCAGCACAGCACCTCGGCTTAACCATCTTACCTCAGTGTGGTATGGCAGGCCATAGATGTGGTCTTTCTCTCTGAGAAGGCTGTCAAACTGACGGTGATTCAGGCTTCTGGATCGGATGAAATTAACAGTTTGGATGACCACCTTCATGACGTTATCCATCTTTAATGACTTGCAACACAAAGCCTCCTGGTGCAAAATACAGTGAAAAGTCCAAAAATCACGTCCTCCATTTGCAGATTGCACTTTCTCTCTGAACTTTGTCACAACGCCTGCTTTTTTCCCGATAATTGAGGGCGCACCATCTGTAGCCAGGCTGACAGCGCGGGACCAGTCCACTCCGACCCTGTCCAGCGCGCCGACGAGTGCAGTGAAAATATCAGCTGCTGTCGTTGTATCTGTCATCGGCACCAACTCGACGAACTCCTCGGTGACGGTCAATGTGTCATCAACTCCGCGGATGAAAATGGCCAGTTGTGCAACATCTGTAATGTCCGTGCTTTCATCAATTGCAACCGAAAACGCAATAAATGACTTTACTTTTTGCTTCAACTTGCTGTCCAAATCCACTGAAAGATCGGAAATCCTGTCTGCAACTGTGTTTCTTGTCAGGCTGATATTTGCAAAAGCCTGGTGCTTTTCAGGGCACACAATCTCTGCTGCCTTCATCATGCATGTTTTTACAAATTCACCCTCACTAAATGGTTTTGAAGCCACTGCGATTTCATTAGCAATGAGGTAGCTAGCTTTCACTGCAGCGTCACTGATGTCTCGGCTGTGAGTAAACACAGACTGCTGCTTCTTCAGACCCACCAACAGTTCATTCACCTTCTCTCTTCTCCGCTGTCCTTGAAAGTTGTCATATTTGTCGGCATGAAGACTCACATAGTGGCGACGAAGGTTATATTCTTTCAGCACTGCAACATGCTGTGAACACACCAAACATACAGCTTTCCCATTCAATTCCGTGAATAAATAGAAGGATGACAATTTTTCTTGGAACACTCTGCACTCTGCGTCCACTTTTCTCTTTTTTGACAGAGACATATTGGGGCAATGAGGGTGCCAAAGAACATAATGTTAAAAGTAGAAGCCGTAATAAATATCGTGGGCAAAACAAAGTAGCTCATCCGGACTGGCTGCACTTGCTTGACCTATTTGCTCTGCCCCGGTATAAACAGTTTGCTTGCTTAACACAATTGCTATTTCGCCATCCAGTGGACACAAATGGAACAGCAGTTTCTTTTATTGAAAAATTGCAGCTCATTTTTATACTTTACAAAATCATCTCGCGGGACGGATTAAACCCATTTGCGGGCCTGATCCGGCCCGCGGGCCGGACGTTTGACACCCCTGGTCTACGGGGTCTTGAACGTGTTTGTGTTTGACTTTCTTACTGGTTACAGGTCCAGTGGTGAGAACAGACAGAGGTTAGGAGGATTAGTACTAATAACATTGTTGTCTTAGTTGAGGGAGGAAACACGGGGAAAACGACCCATTTCCACTAACACTGTGTGATAGATTGGGGTACAGTAGTCACCCGGAGGGTCCACACTGAGGAAAAAATTGCACACTAAATAGACTTAATGATAACAGAGGAAAGCCTTCATTTTCCAATCCAGATGAAAATATGGAACATCAAGATAGGGAACACTTTCAAACAGAGAACAAACAACATTGTGCTTTATGAATTGGGCCTAGAACAAAAGTCATAAAATTGGTTCTTACGGTCCCTGTAGTTTGGGAAAACTGAAAGAACCCATTTCCTTGTTTCATATGAAATTGAAATTTCCTGTCCAAGACCTACCATGAATAATCCCTTTATCTCATGCTTGAAATGTCCTCATGTAAAGCGGAATGTGATTTTAAACGGGGAGCAGTAGTTTCAATACAGATACAGTATGTCCCATTTCATTACAGAACACCAGACCTGGATTTACTGGACTTGAAAATGCCAAATTAAGAGTGGCTCAGTTAGAAGAGAGCCCTCTTTTAACCATGTTGAAGAGACAGAGTGGTAGTGGTACACAAGCAAAACCAGCACGCTATACATGTATTGATACACATCTAAACGCCCAGCAGTACAGACATTGTGGCGCGGCCTTTCTCAGTAATACTGGTTATTTGATGTGTATCACTACATTTATTGTTTACTCAATAATGCATTTATTGCCGTTTCCTGCTTATGTACCCCGTCTCACCATTGGCATTACATTCTAGCAGTAGACTTTTTGGGGATAAGAACTTCAGTTTATATAAGGCTAAAAGGCATTTCATGTTTAGTGTAGGGATTTGGACGCTCCTTTCAAGCATGAGAAGACACAGAGCAGTTTACTGACAGAGCGCTCTACTGCACTGGGCTGATGATCATGGTGCATCTCTAGCTATTTCCAGTGGAGCGCCAGAGGAAGGATGTGAACTGAACTGGGGGATGAATCAAAGCATGGTTCACAATGCATGATTAGGTTATTTGTGAGACTAGTGATCCATAAAGATGTTGTAAATGATAGACAATGCTGCTGTCCCATTTGAATTGAATGACAGTCTTTGCGGCACGATATCATTGAGGATGAGAAGAAGTTTGGGCCAGAGCCAGAACACGTGGGTAAAGCAGCGTTTTGAAAATGCGTCATTGGCTTTGATACGCTGATTGATTAGAGATGATCCAATCACCGATGACTTTTGTTTTGTACAACACACTCATTTTGATGTCACCACAAACGACTTCAACGATGGCAGACTCAGACTGAAGTATGTAGCAACCGTATGGGAGCAGAGTCATTCAGTTAGAGTCGTCAGGCATCCTAAACACTGGCCTGGCACTTCTTTTGTGATCAGGATTCAAATGCAAAGAAAAATAAGTCATTGGTGCATTTGCAAAAGTCAGTTACATGACAAGAACGCTCCAAAGACGTGTTTGGTTTAACTGACAGAGGAGGAACGAGGAGAGAAAAGCAAAGGGAAATGAAAGAGGGAGTGTTTTCCTTGGCACAGAGAGCAGAGAAAAACATCCCTGCTGTTTCATGACAAACGAACAGAAAAGTGCTTTAATTATATGCGTGCAAAGGACTACCAGTACAGCTATAATTTGATAGGTAAAGCTGAACAGTGTAAGGAGGGCAGGCAGTTAAGAAAACACATACATCATAGTTCATCTCAAGGCAAACCTCAGAAGGCTCAGTTTGAGGATTCAATCACTGGGTTTATTTTATACCCAAATGCAGCAGTTCAAGCTTATACCCATCTGTCAGAGACTTTCATCTGATGAAGTGTCATTTCATGAAAGGAAGGATCAATCTCAGAAGATACACAAATCAGGCTGCATTCTACTATACAAATAAAGACAACAAAAACGGGACCCAACGTCCTGTGAAGAAAACCAACAAGAGATTGATCGTCCAGACCGAAATAGAAAGAGTGGTAACTTCCTTGCCACATCCTATTTTGTCTTAAAAGGATCACCAGAGAGGGTTAACCCAAAATGCCATGAAAAGGGAAACATCTGTCCCAACTGCATGTCTCTGCACCTTGGCCAATTCATTAGGCCAAAATAGTTAATGCACTTGAGACTATTTTGAGGGACAGCAAACATTAGAAACAGGGTAGACTTGTACATTGAAGGGATTTTCTTATCTTTAATCATAAGGACATACCAGTCATAGCTGGGAGGGACACAAGCTCTGTATTATCATATGTAATGTCAACACTGCAAAGGTGATGGGGCTCCCCAGGGTTCACAGGTGATGGGGCTCCCCAGGGTTCACAGGTGATGGGGCTCCCCAGGGTTCACAGGTGATGGGGCTCCCCAGGGTTCACAGGTGATGGGGCTCCCCAGGGTTCACAGGTGATGGAGCTCCCCAGGGTTCACAGGCAAATGGTGTCCCTTTGACTCCCTATGAGTAAACCATCATACAGCATCAGCTGAATCACATTACAGTACATTGGTGCATTGAGAGAAGAACAATGGACAAAAATCCAGCTTCTACATCCATGCCGTTCTTTTGAAGTACTAGGCCTAAAATGTACGTACAGTGTTTCAATATGTACAGTGAGGGAAAAAAGTATTTGATCCCCTGCTGATTTTGTACGTTTGCCCACTGACAAAGAAATTATCAGTCTATAATTTTAATGGTAGGTATATTTGAACAGTGAGAGACAGAATAACAACAAATACATCCAGAAAAATGCATGTAAAAAATGTTATAAATTGATTTGCATTTTAATGAGGGAAATAAGTATTTGACCCCCTCTCAATCAGAAAGATTTCTGGCTCCCAGGTGTCTCTTAAAGGGAGTGCTCCTAATCTCAGCTTGTTACCTGTATAAAAGACACCTGTCCACAGAAGCAATCAATCAATCAGATTCCAAACTCTCCACCATGGCCAAGACCAAAGAGCTCTCCAAGGATGTCAGGGACAAGATTGTAGACCTACACAAGGCTTGTTTACTGGTTGCTCAGGAGGTAAAGGGGATGTCGGATGTGTGGAATAAATTTGACTAGTTGTGGAAAATACTGGAGATCAAGAAAAAGAAGGTAAGGAGCAAGCGCTGCGTGCATATTATGTGTACCAAGCAGGTGCTATTATATTACAATATAATTTTACGGACCGTTTGGAACAATGTAAACAACACTAAATACATTATAACCGTACCAGAGAGTCTGTTGTAATGTTCTTTTGTAAAGCCTTTATTACAGCAAAGACTAAAAACAGTCGCTTCATTCGTGAATGCAATTTCAGAAATGGAACGGTTTATTTATTGTTTAAGCTAATTTATTTTATTTAAAAATGAAAATACTTGATTGCATTTCAAATCATGAATGACTCATGTGCTGTGTGATGACGAATGAATGAATGATTGATTGATACAGTAGCCTATATAAGTATTGAAATATAGGCCTAAGTAAGTTATGGTATTAAGACTAAACAAGATGCACTCTTTGGCCTACAGCTCAATGGTGGTTATACAAGGCTGCTATACTAAGCCTACTAATGATAATGACATGACTTATTATTATAATGATGATAATAATAATAATAGTAATAATGGGGCGGCAGGTAGCTTAGTGGTTAAGAGCGTTGTGCCAGTAACCGAAAGGTCGCTGGTTCTAATCCCCGAGCCGACTAGGTGAAAGATCTGTCGATGTGCCGTTGAGCAAGGCACTTAACCCTAATTGCTTATGTAAGTCGCTCTGGATAAGAGCGTCTGCTAAATGACAAAAAAAATATATATAATAATAACAATAAGAAGGAGATCAAGAAAAGGAGGGTTATTATTATTATTATTACTACTATACACATGTCACGCCCTGACCTATAGAACTCTTGTTTGTTGAGTCAGGGTGTGGAATTCTATGTTATATATTCTATGTTTATGTTCTAGTTAGTCTATTTCTATGTTGCAGTTCTAGGTTGTGTTTCTATGTTTGGCCGGGTGTGATTCCCAATCAGAGACAGCTGTCGCTCGTTGTCTCTGATTGGGGATCATACTTAAGTAGCCTGTTTGCCTACCTTAGTTGTGGGATCTTGTTCCTGTTAGGCTGGTGTGTATAGCCCTTTGGACTTCATGTTACGTTGTTTCTTGTTTTGGTTTGTATGTTTATTGGGTGAATAAACATGTACGCTTTTCACGCTGCACCTTGGTCCGACCCGTCTCTCAACGTTTGTGACAACACATAACTTTTCGGACAATTTGAAAGCGTGTAAACAACACTAAATAAATGATAAGTAATACCAGAGAGGCTGTTCTAACGGGAAAAAAGTGTAAAGCGTTAATTACAGCATGGCAAAGATGAAATACAGCCGAATTTGTGAAATTGTTTATCTGACATGTTGTGGTTGCGTGCGGCTTGGTGCTCACGGAATCAGTAGGCTATTAAACAAACACTCAAACAGAAGCAGGATCTGTCTTATTTCTGTAGATATATATGGATGATTTATAAAGTCAGGCACATTTAACAATTAGGCTATTGATTATAGACCTAATTAAGTTGGCGTTTCTGCTCTCCTCATTTTTCTTAGACAATTAAGGCAAGTGCTGTTTTCTCGTCTCCTAACTCCGCTGCTGCCTCCGCTGCATTGTTCTCAACACCAATATGCTGGTTAATTGAGCTATTATGCACATAGCAACATGGTCTAGAAAAAGGTGCCAATTCAACAGCGCACTGATGTTTCATAACCGCGGACAGCGACCGCTATCCAACGAGGAAGAAAGTGCATTTGATATAAAATAAATGTTTTTTTATTAGTGTTGCGCCATTGTTCTTACGTAATATAAACATATACAATTCCAGTAGCACGTCTTAGACTGATGGACTGTGCCATCCCCACGGCCTCCACAATGGATTAGTCCACGCAGACAGGTGCGAATCAGACAGGTGTCTTGTACACCATTAAATTATTATTATTTTCTACTGCTTGACTAAAATAAATCTCGGTCGACCAACAGCCTATCGACCAAACAATCGACCAGTCGACTAAATGGGGTCAGCCCTAATGTACACCAACAGGACTAGCAGCTACAACACATCTGGTGTAGCAGGGTGAAACCGCTGCATCACCTTGGGAGATAATCCCATGGCTTCACTCTGGACCTGCTGCACTGTGCTGTGGCATTATCCGCACCGGACGCAGAGCGGAGATTGCATCTCCGGGTCCCAAACTGTAGGCCTAAGCCCCAGTGCTGGAGCAGTGCCTGGAGAAGAGCCATGGACACAGATACTGACTCACCACTGTGATTATATCATATACCCACTGCTGCCATGCGGGGAGCTCCACCAACCCACCAAGACTGTAATATGCCCCTAACCTCACAATGACCCTGAGACTAAACGCTGAACTGAGTTCCTATTGAGCACTATCCCAAAAGAGAGGTCAAAATTCTTTGTCTAATGGGTGCAGCTATTGCTCTAACCCAAATTATTCATCCAATTCTCATTTCCAGAGAATTCTCTGTTTCCAAGTCATTAGTCTATTTGCTCGAGGATCGCACACAAACACTAAAAAAGAGTTTAAGAAAATAGCTTTTTGGAGACAAGGTACTAATTGAGCTAACAATCACGCACTCAGTCATTTGTTCCCAGGTCAGACAGAGCCTTCCTGGAAACCCAGGTGGGGGCCTGGCTGTGGGAGCGGGATGCAAAGCAAGCCTATGAGAGGAGATAAGGTTCCTGATCGGTCTCCCTGTTGAGGCCCATTAGACAGCCGACACAATGGAGCGCCATGCATGCAAATGACCTGCGTGAGTTGTATTGTGCATCCACCCAGCTGGGCACCCACAGAGAATGGGTCTCGGGGGTGTGACACATACGGCAGATTTTATTAAAGAAAGAGACACACATTCATATAAAAGAAGGACAGCAGGGTGACATAATCGTCCTGATAGGGGGTTCTTCCATACAGACCCATATGGGCTGGGGGGTGGGGCTAATGAAGAGGCAGGTGCAATGACACCAGCATCACAAGATCTGAGAGGAAATTAACAGTGATGTTTGCATATGATCCATGCAGAAGTTTACACAAACACCACTTTGTATGAAAAAAAATTTTTTTGATGCACTCACTAACTGTAAGTCGCTCTGGATAAGAGCGTCTGCTAAATGACTAAAATGTAAAATGTCTTCTTTGTGTCCCTTTGAAACACCCAAAGACATGCCGTTGGCTTGAAGTGAACACGAAACAGATGAAAACATGCACAAAATCGACATGGATCCCTTTTCTGTTATTTTCTGGATGGATGAAAACCTAATCTATAATAGGATGACACACGGTGTGACCATACCGACGAATGATGACACACGGAGTGGGCTGGAGTGTTTTTGGTTGCTGTTTGTCATGGGGCCAGAGTCAGCAGAGGCTAATGAAGAAAGAGAAAGAGAGAAAGAGAGAGAGAGAGAGAGAGAGAGAGAGAGAGAGAGAGAGAGAGAGAGAGAGAGAGGATAGTAGCTCTGTGTTGATCCAGCTGGAAGCTGCTGACAGGGCCTAATTCACACTGACCTGCAGGAATGCTAAACGGGACACTTCACCTCTGTGTGTCACTCTGGTCTGTGTGACAGAAACGGAAGGCCCAGAGACCAGGCCCTAATGAATATAGCTGATTGGAGGGCAGGCTCTAATGGGAGGCCTAATGGCCAGTTGACGATGTAGTGGCAGACTCTAGGGTCCTCATGGAAGAGCTTGCCATGGAGGTATGCATTTAAACCTGCACCCCTGTGGTAACTGACTGCACACACAGAGAACCAAGCCCTTAATGAGATACTTTTTCCCAGTGTGGAGAATGTTCCTTGGGTAAAAAAAGAAAACAAACATTTCATTGTTTTTGGCTTGAGGGGTGGAGGATAGCAAATATGAGTGTGTGTGTGAGTTCATGCCTCTTCCTCTTTAAGCCAAACAGACGCACCAGAACACTCCACACCTTTTGGTCACAGGATAAGAGGAAACTCCACACCCCATCCTTTGTTCATAATGGACTTCTACTCTCCAGCGGCGCCAAACTTTCATCTACTTACTTCCCCAGTACTAACTCCCCTCTCCTCCTGACAGAGTAAGCATGTGACTGACCATGTCCGTTTGTGGTCAGTGTGGGTGCGGTGCATCAGGCCTCCACTTACAGTAATGGAGATAAGGTGACAGATTAACAGCCCAGGGAGAGTTCCCAGCCAACTTTCCCTTTAGCTTCCGACAGCTCCGCTCCTCTCCCCTTCGCTATCAGCACCGTAGCAGAGACCACATTTCCTCATCTCCATGACAAAAACTAGACTTTTCTCTCCTGTTTGAAGTCGCCTCAGACTCCTGGAGGGCAGAATAGTATCAGTTCTATTGGAAAGTTCTGAGGCCTCTTACCCTTCTCTTTGTCCTCTATACCAAAACTTTCATCTCAGTTTTGGGGTTAAGTCGAACTGTAATTGCACCAAGAGGAGTCGGATTCCAGTTCCAGAAACAGATCGGCGGTATCCTTGTGGGGTACACATTCCAACAACATGACATCATCCCTCCTATTCTTTTTCTGCATTCAAATACACTGTGCTGCTATGACGTGCCTTGGACAATGGTTGGCACAGAGAGCGGGAGGGATTTGGGGAAAATAACCAAAACCTTGATAAGACCAAGCAGTCCACAGCTGGGAGTCATAAGTCATACTGTTCTGTTGCCCGTTTGGTACCTTAGCTTTCTGTCAGCGTGAAACTGCATCTTAATGTACAGTTTTTTCCAGTTCAGAGTGCCAGTGTTCACCTGGGCCTATGCTCCAGTCACATCCTGCATGAAGGCTTAGTCATTAAGGCCCTCAACAGGAAGTGCTTTGAAAGCTCCGCACTGGTGCCTTTCGGAAAACCTCTGCGCTCAGAATAGCAGCTTTCCACTATTACACACGTGTCAAAATGCGAATGTGTAAAGTCAGCCTTGAGCCATAAGAGGTACAGTTATGTGCATGTAAGCCTACGTTTCTATGTTGTGGAAATACCATGACGTGACATCCAAAATCCCTTGTTTTGGGTAATTCTAATCTTGACTGTATAAAGATTAAGATGTAATACTTTTTCAAATGAGGTGAACAATCAGTCATATCTTAAAATCTTATGGTTGTTCAGTCAGGCAATGACTGGACATTGTGAAAGCTGTACGTCTGACATGATGATGTGGGAACAGAATGGCAAAGAGAGAAGCAACAAACAAGAGAGCCCAGTCTGCTGAAAGAAGATGACATAATACACAAAGACATACACTTCCAAACCCCCCCAGATTATACACATTCTTACAAGCACATGCATGCACTAACATACAAAAGAGGGCAATGTCATTCAACTTCTTTGTAAATATGGTAGTGCATTCCAACGCTTGTTGCATCATTGACATTGGTATGTGCTCTAGCGGGTGGTTTTGGAAGACCCCCACCCTTTTAATTCCAGTAAATTTGACACTCATCAACAAATATTAAAGGATGGTTAAAAAGTGACATGAAACATAAAGTTCAACAGTTCCCAAATGTCCAAGGCAAGAGATATCCTTGAGGTTGTGTTCATAGATTAATCTTGTCTTAGATGAGTAAAACTCTGTGATACAACCGAGTACAGAACACTTGACAAAGGGTCAAAGGTAGACCGCTCTGATAACAATAACCTTTGCTTTTCCCATTAACTCTGTGTTTCTTCTATTTCCACTTGCGTCAGAGACAAGACACAAAACCCCTGACAGCTAGAGGTCCCAAAGGGCCTCATTCCAACACAGACCAGTGCTTCTTCCTCTTCTGAGGCATAGGCTAACTGACCTCCTTTACAAGGTCTATGGGTCCTGTCTGTTTAGCGAGCCAATTAAACATTTAGCACACCAACGGTAGAGTTGACGGGCAAACACCACCGGCTTCAGTACAGAGACAGAATTTCACATTCTGTCTAAAAGGTTTTAACACTTTCCCATCAATATGCCCAGTCTGAAAATAAAGTGGAAATGTCCTTCTCATTATCCTGTGCTGTACTTGAGGTATTGTGGCATGGGAGAGGACGGTGCAATGGTGAAGTACAGTGGGGGAAAAAACGTATTTAGTCAGCCACCAATTGTACAAGTTCTCCCACTTAAAAAGATGAGAGAGGCCTGTAATTTTCATCATAGGTACACGTCAACTATGACAGACAAAATGAGATTTTTTCTCTCCAGAAAATCACATTGTAGGATTTTTTATGAATTTATTTGCAAATTATGGTGGAAAATAAGTATTTGGTCAATAACAAAAGTTTCTCAATACTTTGTTATATACCCTTTGTTGGCAATGACACAGGTCAAACGTTTTCTGTAAGTCTTCACAAGGTTTTCACACACTGTTGCTGGTATTTTGGCCCATTCCTCCATGCAGATCTCCTCCAGAGCAGTGATGTTTTGGGGCTGTCGCTGGGCAACACGGACTTTCAACTCCCTCCAAAGATTTTCTATGGGGTTGAGATCTGGAGACTGGCTAGGCCACTCCAGGACCTTGAAATGCTTCTTACGAAGCCACTCCTTCGTTGCCCGGGCGGTGTGTTTGGGATCATTGTCATGCTGAAAGACCCAGCCACGTTTCATCTTCAATGCCCTTGCTGATGGAAGGAGGTTTTCACTCAAAATCTCACGATACATGGCCCCATTCATTCTTTCCTTTACACGGATCAGTCGTCCTGGTCCCTTTGCAGAAAAACAGCCCCAAAGCATGATGTTTCCACCCCCATGCTTCACAGTAGGTATGGTGTTCTTTGGATGCAACTCAGCATTCTTTGTCCTCCAAACACGACAAGTTGGTTTGGTTTCATCTGACCATATGACATTCTCCCAATCCTCTTTTGGATCATCCAAATGCACTCTAGCAAACTTCAGACGGGCCTGGACATGTACTGGCTTAAGCAGGGGGACACGTCTGGCACTGCAGGATTTGAGTCCCTGGCGGCGTAGTGTATTACTGATGGTAGGCTTTGTTACATTGGTCCCAGCTCTCTGCAGGTCATTCACTAGGTCCCCCTGTGTGGTTCTGGGATTTTTGCTCACCGTTCTTGTGATCATTTTGACCCCACGGGTTGAGATCTTGCGTGGAGCCCCAGATCGAGGGAGATTATCAGTGGTCTTGTATGTCTTCCATTTCCTAATAATTGCTCCCACAGTTGATTTCTTCAAACCAAGCTGCTTACCTATTGCAGATTCAGTCTTCCCAGCCTGGTGCAGGTCTACAATTTTGTTTCTGGTGTCCTTTGACAGCTCTTTGGTCTTGGCCATAGTGGAGTTTGGAGTGTGACTGTTTGAGGTTGTGGACAGGTGTCTTTTATACTGATAACAAGTTCAAACAGGTGCCATTAATACAGGTAACGAGTGGAGGACAGAGGAGCCTCTTAAAGAAGAAGTTACAGGTCTGTGAGAGCCAGAAATCTTGCTTGTTTGTAGGTGACCAAATACTTATTTTCCACCATAATTTGCAAATAAATTCATTAAAAATCCTACAATGTGATTTTCTGGATTTTTTTTCTCAATTTGTCTGTCATAGTTGACGTGTACCTATGATGAAAATTACAGGCCTCTCTCATCTTTTTAAGTGGGAGAACTTGCACAATTGGTGGCTGACTAAATACTTTTTTCCCCCACTGTAAAACCCATACAATTCTGTTAAACTTCAACCAAAAACAACTAGCAGATGACTGAGAAACAATATGCTGTGTTTGCATGAAACAAGGTCAAGTCTATATGCAAAATGTCTAGTATGTTGGGATGGAAACTAGAAAAACTTGTACAATATTCAGATAAAGTGAACTCTAGCTCATTCCTTTTTGCCAGTAGCAAGAAGTGCTATATTGGCAATGACTGTAAATGGATGGAGCTTTTCCCAGAATTATAGTTAGTTCAATAGTTCAACACTGTGATGGAGGGAGGGAAGGAGGAGGTGTGCCTGTCTGTGCCATGATGGCCCAAATGTGCTAGCTAGAGGCAGGAATAAGAAGGAAGCAGGAGAAGGCCTAAGTAAGTGGAATGAAGGGACTGGATTGGGTGTTTGGGTGGGCTGGCTCTGTTTGAACACAAACTCATGAATAAACCATGGCTGCAGTATGGGCGAGCGGCCTGGCGGCCGATAGACAGTCACAGTGGCCTCTTTAGAAGCCTATCCCTGGCCTGGGGAGCCTGACAGCTGCTCCCTCCTGGAGAATCACCACAGACACCACCGCCGCGCTGGACGTTTTGTTTGGGCTCTCTTAACGGCTCTGCCTTTCATTGTGGCCCAACAGTTTTACGAGACTCCGATAATGGGACATTGATGGTCTTCAATAAAGAACATCGCTCCTTTTGGTCAATAATAATGCAGTGTGTAGCACACTTATGTTTTAAAAAAAGACAGATGGCGATGTTGTACGCCAGGGGGGCTTCACTCCCAATTCCTGGGGGTTTGCATGGATGCAAATCTAACATCCCCAAGCTTTATAGGTCTAATTGGGCAACAAGCTGTGAAATATTTCTGGCCATAAAAACACAAATGAAACCTTATCTAAATAATCTAAATCTAAATAAATGGACTAAATAAGTCCTTTTAAATAGAGGCTGGAGGTAAAGATGGCTTATACAAAGCCATGATGGAACCCAACATCAGTTTTAAATATGGACCTCCTAATAGAGGACAAATTAGTAGCTCCCTACAGTATACATACATTCGATCCTCTGTCATTCTACGTGGTCCCAAATTCCAATATACCATCTGTCAATCTCAGACAAAGCGTTTTAATGTTTTAATTGCGGCAGCTCTGAACAAAGTCAAATCCAGAGAAAGGGGGGTGAAACCAACGCAACTAAAAAACAAAGGGATTTGTGGTATCTGATGTCTAGGGGCTGTAATAAAACACAGATATACAGGATTACCACATGGATTTAGTCTATATTATCACACACTTAACCTCTTCAAACTAATTCCTAAAACAATCCAAGCTGGGTCTCTCCATCTGTTGTGGCCACAGTGAGAGAAAGAGGTCAGAGTCAGAACGTGTGTCTCTGAGCCAACAGACCTGGCTACATCCCACCGTTCCTGAGACTCTTTGACCGTGAGACGTTGGATTTAGTGAACTCACACCGCGCTGTTGCTGGCTCACCGGGGGCCTGTTAAGGGTTTAGTTTGGCTGACTCTGCCATGTAGGAGAGAGAAGAGGAAGCCCCGCTACGTTGGACCCCTCTTTCTCTTCCCAGCTCGACCCATAATTCCCCTTAATCTGGCTGAGCACCATATGGGAGGGAGTGGATTGGGTGAGGCAGAGACCTGAGGTACCAGATGTCAGAGGAACGGTTGTGTGATGTGTGTTTGTTTGTGGAAACCTGATGGCGGGGGTTAATGATTGTCCCCAACCCCATAAATGGGCTGGGTTGGAGCTCATAACAATAGCTGAGCCACACGTAACGTATAAGGTGATAAATTGGGATGGGCGAGAGGCAGAACAAAGGGAGGGGGTAATCCGACAGTCTCCAGGAATCCCCTAAGGGACTTGGGGGCAGACCCAAGCAGCACGGCAGGCCTGTCAGCTGGCTGAGGCAACTCCAGCCCAGCCTGATGTGTAGGGGCCACAGGGGCATCCCCTGTATTAAAGGGCAATTCCACCACTTTTCAAACTCATATTCATTGTCTCCAGCACCAAACTAGTGTCTTCGTATGTGAAAACAGTGCGTTTCTATGATCTGTGGTAAAAAGACCATTAGAAATGTCGTTAAAAAATGCTTCTCTGTCACAGGGTAGGATTAAAAGGGGGAAAAACGGTGATTTTCAAAACCTGCAATGAGTTTCTAGCCCAAAGGAGGTATATTTTCTTGCTCCCCACGTCACCGCGAATCTCAGTGTTTGAAAATCAGTTTTTAAAATGTTTAAACTTTTGATGTCATCGGATAGAACTTTATATTTGTTTCTACAAAACTTAGAAATGCGTCATTTTCAAATAAAATCAGTCACATGCGCCGAATACAACAGTTGTAGACTTTACAGTGAAATGCTTACTTACAACCCCTTTCCCAACAATGCAGAGTTAAAAAGTAAGAAAAATTAGCAAAAAACATTCGAAGGGAATAGTAACACAATAAAATAACGAACCTATATACAAGGAGTACCGGTACAGAGTGTCACGATCGTCGGGAAGAGAGGAGGACCAAGGCGCAGCGTTGCAGACGAACATACTCTTTATTTATGATACACGATCAAAAACAACAAAACGATAACGTGACAGTCAATGGTCAAACACAAACCAACACGAACAAGATCCCACAACCACTGTGGGCAAACAGCCTGTTTAAATGTGGTTCCCAATCAGAGACAACCAGCCACAGCTGACACTCGTTGCCTCTGATTGAGAACCACACTGGCCAACATAGAAATGAAATACATAGAGCTACACACCCTGGCTCAACATAACAGTGTCCCCAGAGCCAGGGCGTGGCAGTACCCCCCCCTAAAGGCGCGGACTCCGACCGCGCCAACTAAATACCACAGGGGAGGGACCGGGTGGGCACTCCGCCTTGGCGGCGGATCCGGCTCCGGGCCTGATCCCCACTCCCTCTCCAACCCCCCAAAGTACCCCTGGTCCGGTCTGGCCACGCTGGCCGGAGCTGGACAGCACACTGATGGAGCGGATTGCTCTAGCTCCGGCGTAACGCATCTGACCGGTGCCGACCAGGCACCAGTGGAACAGGCACGGGCCGTGCCGGACTGGACGACGCCCACCACTGGCTTGGTGTGGAGAACAGGCACGGGCCGTGCTGGACTGACGACGCACACCACTGGCTTGGTGTGAGGAGCAGGAGCGGGCCGAACCGGGCTGGCGACGCGCACCATTGGCTTGGTGCGGGAAGCAGGAGCGGGCCGGACCGGGCTGACGATGCGCACCCCTGGCTTGGTGCGTGGAGCAGGAACGGACCGGACCGGGCTGACGATGCGCACCCCTGGCTTAGTGCGTGGAGCAGCAACGGGCCGGACCGGGCTGACGATACGCACCCCTGGCTTGGTGCGTGGAGCAGGAATGGGCTGGACCGGGCTGACGACTCGCACCCCTGGCTTGGTGCGAGTGGCAGGAACAGGCCGAACCGGGCTGGAGACTCGCACCATTGGCCTGGTGCGGGGAGCAGGAACAGGCCGGACCGTACTGGGGACACACACCACTGGCCCTACGCAGGGATCTGGAATGGGCCGGACCGGACTGGTAACACACCCCAGTACCTCTCGCCGTGCCTCTACACCTTCCATCCCCTCTTCGACCAGTGGCCCCCGTAACCTGGCGGCCTCCTCTGCCAACCCGCTGGGCCGCTCTGTCGCGGTCTCCTGCTGGCCCGTCGTCCACGGCGTTAGCCCCCCCCTAAAAATTTTTTGGCCGTCTCTCCTACCCGTGGACCAGGTCTCCATGTCCCTCGCCAGACTTTCGCCCTTCTGCTTCCAAGTCCGGCCCTTTTCTTCCTCACCCGGCTTGACCCAGTCGAGGAGGCGAAGGAGATCTGCTAGAGATCTCCCTGGCGATGGCTCCTGGACACGCTGCTTGGTCCAGTCTTGGTGGGATCTTCTGTCACGATCGTCGGGAAGAGAGGAGGACCAAGGCGCAGCGTTGCAGACGAACATACTCTTTATTTATGATACACGATCAAAAACAACAAAACGATAACGTGACAGTCAATGGTCAAACACAAACCAACACGAACAAGATCCCACAACCACTGTGGGCAAACAGCCTGTTTAAATGTGGTTCCCAATCAGAGACAACCAGCCACAGCTGACACTCGTTGCCTCTGATTGAGAACCACACTGGCCAACATAGAAATGAAATACATAGATCTACACACCCTGGCTCAACATAACAGTGTCCCCAGAGCCAGGGCGTGACACAGAGTCAATGAGTGCAGTTACATGCACACAATAATGAGATTATTGTGGATAGTGAGATTAATAGTTTGATTAAAACGTTTACATGCTTTGCAAGAAGTACAATTTCCCTAATAATCCTGTTTACATGGACACATCTGAAATCAGGCTACCTGATGGCACTCTGATAAATGCAGAAAATCACCAATCAAAATAAATGTTCTACCACGGCGAACATGTTATTTTTGGTAAGCAGATTTGATTCAGAGTTTGGACATACAGTTTATATGTGAAAACTGCTTCTAAGACGCATACATTGTTGTTCCGAACACACTTCACTCATGCTAAAGAGGGATACTCGCTCGGCTGGTGCTAGCACATGTGCAGATCAAATACACAGCTGGAACGCCGATTCATGTGTTTACATGTCTTAATCATTCGAAAGATTGCTCAGAAAACCAGGTGTTTTAATCGGCGTATGTTTACTTAGATTTTGACCTTACTGTGTCATTAAGATAAGCAGAGTAAGGTGTTTACATGACTATTGCATAATCTGCCATAATCAGTTTAATATTGATTTATTAGTGTGCATGTAAACATACTCAATGTGCAGAGGTATGAGGTAATTTAGGTAATATGTACATGTAGGTAGGGGTAAAAGTGACTAGGCAATCAGGATATATAATAAACAGAGTAGCAGAAGCGTATGTGAAGAGTGTGAAAGTGTGTCTATGTGTGAGTGTGTGTGTGTGTGGCATCAATATGCATGTGTGTGTGTGTGTGCTGTGTGTGTGAGCGTATGTAGTCGAATGTAGTCTATGTGTGTGTGTGTGTGTGTGTGTGTGTTGGAGTCTCAGTGTAGTGTGTGTGTGTGTGTGGGTAGAGTCCAGTGAGTGTGCATAGAGCCGGTGCAAATAAAGAGAGTCAGTGCAAATAAAAAGGGGTTTTATGGCTTGGGGTTAGAAGCTGTTAGAAGCTGTTCAGGAGCCTTTTGGTCCCAGACTTGGAGCTCCGGTGCAACTTGCCATGCGGTAGCAGAGAGAACAGTCTATGACTTGGATGGCTGGAGTCTTTGACAATTGTTAGGGCCTTCCTCTGAAACTGCCTGGTATAGAGGTCCTGGATGGCAGGGAGCTCGGCCCCAGTGATGTACTGGGCCGTACACACTACCCTCTGTAGCGCCTTACGGTCGGATGCCAAGCAGTTGCCATACCAAGCAGTGATGCAGCCAGTCAAGATGCTCTCAATGGTGCAGCTGTATGTTGACACTGGTATTGCGCTGGAGAAAATGAAAATGAGGTTGAAAAGGGGTGGAGTTGCCCTTTAATATGAAAGCTTGACAGGGTTTATAACCCCACGGCAGACAAAGAGACCTTTATAGTGTAATTACACCTTATGTCCACCATTCTTACAATATAATAGTCTGCTGAAGTTGATAAACACAGGAAAAACACAGGGTAGACTGACACCACTCATAACCCTGACAACCTCCTCAACCCTCATATCCCATCATCTCTCCCCTCTGGGTCAGAGCAATTCATGATGTTTGTTTAGAGCCAAAAGAGGGTCCAGAATAGCAGAGGGTGATAGGTTATTACAATGATAAAGCAGCCCAACCTCCTGGCCTGGGGCTTTCAGTTCTCTCAGTCACTGTGCTGTGTGGTGCCATGTTGAACTCAATGTCGGACACTATCTCTACAGTGAATGAGCAGAGAGACAAGCAACTAAATACAGTCCTCCAGAACGTCTTGCACCTTACATCTTGTGGCATTGTGGTTGTGAAGAAACTAAACAGCCGTCCAGCACTGTAATTTTAGTAATTATATAGGCCTCTGAGTACACGACAACACTCATTGTCAGAGAAAAGGTAATCCCGGGTGTGTGAGTAAAGGTCTTTGTGTTTGTAAACTATGCCAGTGCCAGTAGGTGAATTTAGTGATTGAAAAAGTGGAAGGATAAAGGTGAGGTAATCTGCAGTTGATAGACCATTGTAGTTGGAGATAACAGCTTTTGAGAGCAGAAAGATCAGAGGACTTGATAGCTCAAGAAGAGGCACCTGAGCACCCCCCCAGTGAATTAAAACCCAGGGAGAATGTGGATAGGCTTTCAGTTTCCCGAGAGCGAGAGTTCATTAGTGAGCCATCATCAGAAGGGCTGGATAGGAGCTGGCCTGGCAAATCCGGCTCAGCATCTTCTGTAGTCAGGTTCCTGAACCTCAACCTCAGAGTAGAGAGTAGAGCGCACTCACCTCCTCTCAGCACAGCTCCCTAGAACAAACACACTCAACTGAACATAAGGATCACTCTACATTCAATAGGATTAGCTCCAATACTCCACTTTGTAAAAGGTAGGCTATCTTTCACATAATCCAATAACAGAGCTGATCACTTTTTCATGAGAAAGAAAATACACGTAACTGTGTGGGGCGGCAGGTAGCCTAGCGGTTAAGAGCGTTGGGCCAGCAAACGAAAGGCCGCTGGTTCGAATCCCCAAGCCAACTAGGTGGAAAACCTGACTAGCAAAGCACTTAACCCTATTTGCTCCTGTAAGTCTGCTAAATGACTGAAATGTTAAATTTTTTATTAATGTTGAAATATTCATTGAGTCAACCAACAGACCTAGAAAACTGGTTGATGAGTCAGTTAGATAGCAAACACTGGCTTTTGCATCATGTCTGAACAACTGAGAACTGTCGATTTCCGCTGGCTGGACTAGCCTTCTCCTGTTAGAGAATCACTGGCGTAGACATTTAGCAGGATCTATTGATTTGGGAGACGCTTAGTAGTTATGATAGGTGTGGCATCAGCAGCAGCAGACAGAACTAAGCAAACTGCTTGTTTAAGCATGTTACCAATTGCCTTACTGCCTCCAGAGGAAGAGATTTCTGACTGTGCGCACATCTAATTTTCTTACTCATCTGCCTATAATCCCAAAGCTTGGGCAAATAAACATAACGGAGATGCATTGCACTGCACACTCCCTCAGCCTTTCTGCGTGCTAAAATAAATCTTGCTTTGAGATTTAAGATTTAAGGGTAACTTGAGGACTCACTGTTTCGGCTGGCTTTCAGCTTGGCCAGTAGTTTCTGAGTGGAGGGCAGGTCTCCGTTCTTGACGGCCTGCAGTAGGTCCTGCTCCTTCCCCATGATGGTCCAAGGTGTGTAAGCGCTTCACTGGCTTCCGTCGAGAGTCCAGGCAGCAGCTTCCTCACAGCGCCATGCTAAGGCACAGCCGCATCAACCTACCTCAGAGTTACTGTCCTCACGCTCTCACAGAAACACACACAGCTGACAGGTGAGGGAATGTGAAGTAGTAGAGGGGAGGACTCACAGCTTCAAATCAGCTGCCTCAACTCCCAGTCCGGTTACGGATGCCAAGTCAAGGGAGGCCTGAGAGATGGAAAATCTATTTTGCTGCTTAAATTTCCTGTTCAACTTTCTCTCTGTCTTTATTTGCGAAATATTTTATTATACAGAGTGTATAAGGGGTTGGAGTCATGTGGAGCTACCATTTATGTGCTGGAGGGCACCAATTTGTAAGTCGCTCTGGATAAGAGCGTCTGCTAAATGACGTAAATGTAATGTAAAATGTGGTCAGAGCACTGAGAAGGCTGGAATGTAGCAGCTTGAACCAGCAGTCCAGAACCTGAGAACAGAGAAAAGGAGAATAACAGTTAGGTTAATAGGCTATATCATAGTGCAGACTCAATACTGGACAAACCACACAGACATGCCCATATGGCTATAGAACACATGGAGGAGAAACCAAAGCAGGGCCGTCAGAAAGCGTGTAACCACAAGGAAGCTCCAACCCAAAGAACAGCAACAGGGTTTTTACCACGCTTCAACAAAATTTCACCCCAATGCTATGGGTCTATTAATTTGGAAATTAATCAAACTATTAAACTGGGAAGAAAAAACAATTTGGCACAAAGCCCAGCATGCCTAGCATCAGTTTTTCATTCATTTCCCTGCCCTTTACCTCTCAGGAAACTAAAACAGTGAGGGAGGGAGTAATATCCTGAAAACTCGAAAGAATCTCCCCACAAAATTAACATCTCACTCACATACATAAATACGCATCGTTGTCACTATAATTCATGGTGAGCAGCAAATATCTGAGATTAAATGTAGCCTACTCTATTCATCCTCCTCAACAACAACACAAGTCTGATAAACAGTGCAATTTATGAGAAAACATTTGGTTTAATGACTGCAGTGCATACCAGGACTTTATGGACAAATGGTTCATGAGAGACCAACTTGCCCATAGAGGATGATGGACATTTTTTCAGAGCCTTTACAACACGTGAGCTGGTGTTATTTACAGTTTTCCCTGAGGCTCTGTGATAAGATTTTCAATGCTTGACCATGTACCAAATGCAATTGAATTGGAGGCTACTTAAACTCTTCCAGCCCATGGCCAGAACAGTTGAGGGAAATGAGAGCAAGAAGTAGCCTAGTTTAGGAGTGTTTATGTTGCTTTTAAACAATTCACCAATATTTGTTGCACTTAGACGGTAGCAGAATTAGATAGAACTCGTGCATGAAAGTACAATAACGCAAATTGTGATGTGTTCACGATCACCCTGAACCAGTAACTGGGCAGAGGAAGAGACGATGAATATGATGAGTTCCCTCTTCAGCCCAGTTAGCTACCATTAATTTCCCCATTAAACAGCTCAACAAGCGTTATGTCAAAATAAGTTCGTTACTCACCAAATATGGAGTTTCGCTGAGCAATTATTGTCATTTATTGCCGTCACGCCCAGTATGTACTTCCAAAAAAGGTCTAAATAAAAATGTACAAGCAACCGAAAAAATGTGTCTTGTCTGGAAAGAATGTATTGTTTTTGACCAAGTGCGCATGCACCAAATCCAACTCTTCAGCACCGCCAATAAAATCACTCATTACCAATAGTGTGCAACTGCAGCCCGCAATTTGGGGCGTTTCTGCATGTGGGCATTCCTGCTAGCACACGGTGTCGCCCCCGCCTCCTGCCTGCTGTGTACCGGAGTCCTCCTTGCTAGCTAGCGGGAGCGACACTAGTAAACAGTGTCCTTTGCTCCCACCTACCAGGGTGTTTACAAACACTACAGGAACAAGATCATCCACATGTATTGATCAAATTTTTACTAATACTGTTGAACTTTGTTCAAAAGCTTTATCCGTACCCATTGGATGTAGTGATCACAATATAGAGGCTATATCCAGGAAAGCAAAAGTTCCAAAAGCTGGGCTTAAAATAGTGTATATGAGATCATACATTTTTTACATTTACATTTTAGTAATTTAGCAGACGCTCTTATCCAGAGCGACTTACAGTTAGTGAATGCATACATTATTATTTTTTCCTACCCCCTGTGGGAATCGAACCCACAACCCTGGTGTTGCAAACGCCATGCTCTATCAACTGTGCTACATCCCTGCCGGCCATTCCCTCCCCTACCCTGGACGACGCTGGGCCAATTGCGCGCCGCCCCATGCTGTGATTTTGCTGTGACTCTTATGTGGATGATGTTAGAAAAAAATATGTGTTGGTCTGTACACAGTGTACTTCGCTCCCGCCTGCCAAACACCTGCCCTCGCTGTCGTTAACAGAACTGCGGGAAAACAGTGCCCGAAAGGCGGAGGCGAAGGACACTGTCTACCGGTGTATGGCTAGCTAGCTACTGTTGTCGCCCCCACCCCTTCTCTGTGGGGTTTATCGGCGGCTGGCATCCAAAGTTATTGTGCATTAAAGCCACCTACTGTACTGGAGCGCCCCCACCTCCTGCCTGTCCTAACTTAAAAACTAACAACTAGAAGTATAAAGAGGTATTCCTGTAGATGCAGGAATGGCCACATGCAGGAACGCCCCGAATTGCACCCTTCTCCTCATTACTGCCACGCACAGGTCGGCTAATACAGCAGCAGTACAGTATCACAAAATATACTTGATAAAACGTTTATTTACACCTTTTTTGAAGTATGTGAAGGCAGTAAATGACCATAGTTGCGCAGCAAAACTCCATATTTGGTGAGTATAACGAACATATTTTCATTTAACGCTTGCAGAGCTGTCTAATAGTAAAATGAATGGTATTTAGCTGGGCTAGAGAGAAGACTCGTCATATTCCTCGTCTCCTCCTCTGGCCAGTTCAGATCACCCTGGCCCGCAAATTCATGTACAGCAAAATGTTGCTATATAAACATACACCGTTTTGAGAAAGTTCACAGTGTGCACAGCAAGATCACACTAATGAACTGGTGTCTGCACAGCACAGCTCTGCAGTCTGCACTGTTTTTTTGTGCGAACATAACCTGCTACATTACATAACCTGGCAGTCTGAGTACACCACACACCCAAAGAGGTGCACAGGGCGTAAGTAAAGCTGTCATTCCCAATAACAGTGATCATGTCCTCTTTCTCTTCCCTCCCCCCCAGGCCATTAGCCAGTCTTTTCATGCTTGCTGCATTGTTGGCAAGGGGTCACACAATATGAATGTGTGTTTGAGAGGTTGGAGTGTGTAGCTGGTGATGGGGTGCAACTTTTTTCACTGGTCCCAATGGAGAACTATACCATGATGCATGATTCAGATTATGGATCATTTATTGCCAATAATGTGTTTTTAGAAGTAGACCTAGTCATTTTTGTTCATGCAACTGTAAGAACTTTATAATTGAGTGATAACTATAACCATAAATAAGACACACACATTACAAAGCATGGTGCAAACGTGCAATGCAACTTCAACTGGGTTATGAAAAGATACCATTAGCTAGTAGTTCTTGCTCCATATGTAGCAAGCCTATCATTTCAGCTAGTATCTACTTTTCAGTCTCGCGATTGCTTCGTTCGCTAAAATAACATGGCTAGCTAGCTAGCAAAGCTAACTTGCTTGCTAGCGACCTTCGGACTGAACTTCTTAACTAGCTTTCCGAGCCCGTCGGTAGGGGCCATTCCTGTATTTATCTATGATGATGAAGTTTAAATTCACATTTGTCTTACCTTATACAGTGTTGTTGCATGTTAGAAAACGGGAATACATGTCAAGGTGGCAGTTTTTTTCAGAGTCCTCCAAGGTACAACCAAAAGTAATCGTAGCCTTCCAATAACTCAAGGAAAGTAATTGAGTCCGTCTCCCACAGAAAGCGAATCTTATTTCCCTTAAACACGTAGCCTACGTATCACCAATATATGTCAAATATAAAAATACATAAAACAGTTTGTATAATTTGATGCAATATTTTCCAATTCCGACGCGAAAGCCAGACTCCGCTATATTGTCACTTGCTCCGCCAGATCCAATCTAGAATGTGTTCGTCCCTCCTACAGTCCTCTGTCCCCGCTTTCCCCTCCTCCGCTTCCAAAAAGAGCGAGCAGTGCGTCCCAACTCGCGCCAGTGCGACTTCACATTTGAAGTAGGGATATTTTTCCATCAAAGATGTCATAACCTCGACATTGTCTATCACGAACCAACTATTTATATTTTTTTTAATCCATAACATGCACTACATTAAAGTTTAAAGCTAGAATCTCTAGTTGTACATACATTTTTGGACATAAATATATACGAATTGATTATTGAAGAAGATAACGTAAATGCTTATAAGCTTAGTTCAACTGTTGTACCCCATCAGAACCAAAAATATGTTTGTGAACAATGTAAATGTATGTAAACAAACTGTATAGCCTCAAAACATGGTTACAACTATAATGTTGATATCATGGCTGGTCAATCCTTGCATCCATAGCTCTATGAATTTGAGAGTGGTTACATTTCTCCTGGCCCATCCCTCAGCTTTTTACCAAAAGAGGCCGGGTAACTGCTTTGCTATTATTTCACTTAACTCTAGCTTTAATTAGGTTTGTCAAATTAAAGATTTGCTAATGGAATAAGAAAACAATTATTGCACATGGGATGCCATCCCATAACATTTTGCACAGGTGTCAGTGGCAGAAAATGGCAATAACACAGCTTTCCCAAAACATTTCTACAATTTGTTACAAGTGGTCATCATCTTGCTTTTACAGTTAATGACAGACTAGCCAATACTGCTAGATTATCAGGATTTGTTGTAACAGACACTTGAGGACACTCAGCCATGGAGATCCATTTATGTAACAATAGTTCAGCAGATCAAAGCTTGAGTCTTCCAAGAATGGGTCACATTGTCTTTATTGTGGCTTGGAGTAACCCATCCTTGGATAGGCACTGCACAAAGAGGCTGAAAGTCAAAGCTCACCTACAAAACGGTTGGCATGAATGGACTGCTTGCTTCATAATGCGAATGCTTTCAATGTGAGTCCCAGTCAAACCGACAGTTTCAAATGAGAATAGGCATTGCAGGAAAATGAGAAAGCGGAATGACCGAGAGACTATAGTCTCGGCTCCCTGTACCTGCCTTCAGAGAAGATAAGGGTTGTTAAAATTATCAAAGGCCCGATCCCACAAACAGACACCTGAGATTGGCTTTACACCGTCAAAGGCCTTTAATGTTGCTGTGTGACTAATGACAAAGGACGCCACACAACTCCAGCGGCCACTCCTTCAGAGGGACTACCGCCATGGCAAACATAGGAGTTTTAACAGCATGTCAAGGAAGGCTTTTCACATGAAAATACAATTGAGTGTCCATCATTTCTCTTTTGTCCTCTTGTACAGTGACATTACTTTTTGTGCATGCAGTACCTCCCACAGCCAGCTCTCCATCTGCATGTCGTGGTTGGCATAAAAGCGCAAGGGCTGCTTCACAGCATCATAGTAGTGGTCAGAGAAGTCTGCAAAGTTTTTTGTGATGAAACCATAGGCAGACACCTGCAGGAGGGTAGGAGATTTGTTCACTTATGCATGAATGGCATTCTCAGTCAGCTGTGTAAATATTTGCATGCATAGTTCAGGCTATAATACAGTTTCAGTATAGCATCTAGCCTTCAATACAGATGTAGGATCTTAATTTGATCACCCTGTTGCAGGAGAACTTTCCTGCAAAGCAGGACATTTAAACTTGTGTATTTGACATTTAAAAAGGCTTCTGAAGTGTCATTTCCACTTTCACATTTCAGACTTCATTTTCCCTTACAAAAATATGTATCAACCCCTACAAAAATGTCCATTAAATTATAATCCACATTTACAGTTGCTGCAGGATTATGTTAATTAAATCTGACACAATCAATATGGAATAACTGTATATGAGGTCTATACCAGGACTATAAAAACAGGATGTCATGGTTTCCCAATAAATCACTTCCATACTTGCCATATGTCATTAGACACTTGGTTGGTTAAAACAGTGACCAATGGCAAAGTGTGTGGTGATGTGACCTGACCTGGTCACACATGTGCAGGGCGGTCAGAAGCATCAGAGCACCAGTGCTGGGCATGTAGAGCTGACTGTACTTCAGCAGGGGAGACTTCAGAAACCTGTGCAGCATTGACAGTCAATAGTCATCAATGTTAAAAGCAGCCAATAATTATCTAAAAGTCTCAATTTGACTTGGCAATACAAGTCCCCTTACCTTTGCGTTACATATGTAATAAAATCTGGATGAAGCATTTTAAAGTGCTGAACTGGTGGCTTAAATCCAAAGTATTGAGAGGGCCTGTTTGAGGGGACAAATGTAGTATTAGGTGAAAAAACATTTTCCATTAAGAACGTTACCTGAAAAAAAGTCAATAATCAATAGCAAGGGAGCTTACAAAGACGAGTATCATCAAGAGAATTGTATGCCTACAGCCATACCACCACTCACAAGATTCTATCCATTGCGCACAGCACTACATTCATAGAAATACAACGGCACCATCTTGTGGTGAATTACAGCGGAGATAAACCCATTCACCAGCATAAGTGCAAGATCATTGTGCTTTCCTTGACCACAGTACTGTAACACACCATTGTATCATGCTGTTCAAATGTACTACTCTTCTTAATGTGAGCTTCATATATGTGACCCTCTCAACTCACCAGTCCCCCTTGTCATGACCGGAGGTGACAGTGAGACCCTGGATAGCAGCTGACATCATCACATAGTCACGTTCGTTGGATGGAATGAAGATATATCTGCCTCTCTGCAGATAGGAAATAGTCAAAGCTTTAAGGAATAGTTGCATAAACAACCACTCAGTGTGACAAATTCCTAACACTTTAGAATGGACCGGATTCAACACTGTAGCCCAGGGTTTCCCAAACTTGGTCCTCGTGACCCCAAGGGGTGCATGTTTTGGTTTTTGCCCTAGCACTTCACAGCTGATTCAAATAATCAACAAGCTTTGATAATTTGAATCAGCTGTGTAGCGTTAGGGCAAAAACATGCACTCCTTGGGGCCCCGAGGACAGAGTTTGGCAAACGCTGCGTGTAGCCTGTCCCACAAGTTCTTACCCGCCCACGTGGGACCTTGGTGAAGCCATCTTTTCTGTAAAATTTGAGGGAATTCTTCATAGTATTTGTGGTGAACCCATAGAAAGATGTCTTTGTGCCCACGTCCTCCTCAAAGTGCTTGGTGATTGCCCCATTGACCCTGGAATAAATAATTTACCATCAGTCTATTACTTTTGCATTTGCTTATAAATTAAGTGGATCAATATAAGGAAATATTTACAATTGAAACAAATGTGATCTTAGTTATGTCAAAGAGCAATAAGAGAAGTCTAATAGTTTTTTGAAGCTGGTCAAAGGGGAGCTGCAGCAGCCCTACTGACCTGAAGACAAAGTGGTGACTGTCGATGGCCCTGCCTTGTTTGGAGCCTCGAAGGATGCCGCCATTGCCTACCACAGCACAGCGGACACACTGATCAGGCCACCTGCGCTCAAACAGGCGGCTGCTGGATGAGTCATTGAGCAGGGCCAAAGTGGATCTCACAACTAATCAAAAACAAAGAAGCAAAAAGGAGAGAGGACAATGCGTTTAAATACAATATACCCGTAGTTTTGTTGAGATGATTAAATAGGGTCCTGGAGGGAATGTTCATACCGTCCTGGGGCAGGTCCTTCCAGCCATAGGGGGGCATATACTTCTCCAATCGCCCCCACTCTGAATGGCTGAAGCTCCCAGTCCACTGCAGCACAGGCACTTTAAAGTTAAAGCGTAGTCTGAAGAAGTCATCCTTCTTCACTGCTTTTCTCAGAGGACACAAACCCTCCAGCTGAGTAGAGAGACAGACGTCACTTGACATTGTACTGTACGAGACATATACATGTGCCTTTGTTCTATTAGAGGCGAGGCAACTACATCATCTCTGTGCGATTACCTTCTCTTCACCAGTTGCTGTGGTGTTGTCCCAAAGCTCCTCATCGCGAGTCCAAATGTTATCAAACTCTGTGTCTTGACTGGAAGGAGAAGACAACACATGTTTTTTTTATTTATTTTTTATTTCACCTTTATTTAACCAGGTAAGCCAGTTGAGAACAAGTTCTCATTTACAACTGCGACCTGGCCAAGATAAAGCAAAGCAGTGCGATAAAAACAACACAGAGTTACATATGGGGTAAAAAACATAAAGTCAAAAATACAACAGAAAATATATATACAGTGTGTGCAAATGTAGCAAGTTATGGAGGTAAGGCAATAAATAGGCTATAGTGCAAAATAATTACAATAGTATTAACACTGGAATGCTAGATGTGCAAGAGATTATGTGCAAATAGAGATACTGGGGTGCAAAAGAGCAAAATAAATAACAATATAGGGATGAGGTAGTTGGGTGGGCTAATTTCAGATGGGCTGTGTACAGGTGCAGTGATCGGTAAGGTACTCTGACAACTGATGCTTAAAGTTAGTGAGGGAGATAAGAGTCTCCAGCTTCAGAGATTTTTGCAATTCGTTCCAGTCATTGGCAGCAGAGAACTGGAAGGAATGGCGGCCAAAGAGGTGTTGGCTTTGGGAATGACCAGTGAGATATACCTGCTGGAGCGCAGACTACGGGTGGGTGCTGCTATGGTGACCAATGAGCTAAGATAAGGCGGGGATTTGCCTAGCAGTGATTTATAGATGGCCTGGAGCCAGTGGGTTTGACGACGAACATGTAGTGAGGACCAGCCAACAAGAGCGTACAGGTCACAGTGGTGGGTAGCGTATGGGGCTTTGGAGACAAAACGGATGGCACTGTGATAGACTACATCCAATTTGCTGAGTAGAGTGTTGGAGGCTATTTTGTAAATGACATCGCCGAAGTCAAGGATCGGTAGGATAGTCAGTTTTACGAAGGCATGTTTGGCAGCATGAGTGAAGGAGGCTTTGTTGCGAAATAGGAAGCAGATTCTAGATTTAACTTTGGATTGGAGATTCTTTATGTGAGTCTGGAAGGAGAGTTTACAGTCTAACCAGACACCTAGGTATTTGTAGTTGTCCACATACTCTAGGTCAGACCCGTCAAGAGTGGTGATTCTAGTCGGGTGGGCGGGTGCCAGCAGCGTTCGATTGAAAAGCATGCATTTAGTTTTACTAGTGTTTAAGAGCAGTTGGAGGCTACTGAAGGAGTGTTGTATGGCATTGAAGCTCGTTTGGAGGTTTGTTAACACAGTGTCCAATGAAGGGCCAGATGTATACAAAATGGTGTCGTCTGCGTAGAGGTGGATCTGAGAGTCACCAGCAGCAAGAGCGACATCATTGATATACACAGAGAAAAGTGTCGGCCCAAGAATTGAACCCTGTGGCACCCCATAGAGACTGCCATAGGTCCAGACAACAGGCCCTCCGATTTGACACACTGAACTCTATCTGAGAAGTAGTTGGTGAACCAGGCGAGGCAGTCATTTGAGAAACCAAGGCTATTTAGTCTGCCAATAAGAATGCGGTGGTTGACAGAGTCGAAAGCCTTGGCCAGGTCGATGAAGACGGCTGCACAGTACTGTCTATTATCAATCGCGGTTATAATATCGTTTAGGACCTTGAGCGTGGCTGAAGTGCACCCATGACCAGCTCGGAAACCGGATTGCATAGCGGAGAAGGTACGGTGGTATTCGAAATGGTCGGTGATCTGTTTGTTAACTTGGCTTTCAAATACTTTCGAAAGGCAGGGCAGGATGGATATAGGTCTGTAGCAGTTTGGATCTAGAGTGTCACCCCCCTTTGAAGAGGGGGATGACCGCGGCAGCTTTCCAATCTCTGGGGATCTCAGACGTTATGAAAGAGAGGTTGAACAGACTAGTAATAGGGGTTGCGACAATTTCGGCGGCTAGTTTTAGAAAGAAAGGGTCCAGATTGTCTAGCCCAGCTGATTTGTAGGGGTCCAGATTTTGCAGCTCTTTCAAAACGTCAGCTGTCTGAATTTGTGTGAAGGAGAAGCGGGGGGGGGGCATGGGCAAGTTTCAGCGGAGGATGCAGAGTTGGTGGCCGGGGTAGTGGTAGCCAGATGGAAAGCATGGCCAGCTGTAGCAAAATGCTTGTTGAAATTCTCGATTATTGTAGATTTATCGGTGGTGATAGTGTTTCCTAGCCTCAGTGCAGTGGGCAACTGGGAGGAAGTGCTCTTATTCTCCATGGACTTTACAGTGTCCCAAAACTTTTTGGAGTTAGTGCTACAGGATGCAAATTTCTGTTTGAAAAAGTTTGCCTTTGCTTTCCTGACTGCTTGTGTATATTGGTTCCTAACTTCCCTGAAAAGTTGCATATCGCGGGGGCTATTTGATGCTAATGCAGTACGCCACAGGATGTTTTTGTGCTGGTCAAGGGCAGTCAAGTCTGAGGAGAACCATGTATTGAAAATGCACAACAAAGAGTTAAATCCACACAAAACCTTGTTAAGTTGACAGAAGCACATCAGTCCAATCCAGCGGATTTGTTTAAATCAGGGATGGGCAACTTTGATGGGGGTGGGGCCCACAAAATCTGACCTCATGGCTCGCGGGTCTGCATACCCACACATGCAGTTATATATATATATATATATATATATATATATATATATATATATATTTATATTTAGCCTTTTGGGGACCCTAAGCAAAATTTGAAGTGTAATTTCTGTAAATTTCTACTCATTTTGACATGTGGCAGAGAGAAAAGGGCAGTTTTTAATATGACATCTGACAGAGTGACTAACAAAATCAATGGGGGCCCAGTGGTAGGTAATTCAACTAAGTTTAGATAGCTGGCTGCAAAACTAACTTAAAATAAAATGTAAAAAATAGCTGACATGGGCTAATTGAGTGACTGTCAGTGACATAAGAGGAAAACTGCTGATGCAGAACCAAATTTCAGAATTCCACTTGATGTATTCTACCATTTTAACTCTCAACAGTAAGTTGAGACCCTGACAAATTCAACCCATCAAAACAATTCCAAACATGCATTTAAAAAAAGGGACCTTTCCTTGGAACAGAGGAAAACAAGTGACAAGACACCTGACTTCAATTCAGATTAGAGTTCAAATGACTGCCATAAAAGTGTTGTTGTAGTTGTGATAATTACTGCTGTCTGAGTTGCGTAATCAAAATATTACATCTACATCCACAATTTAAAAACCGGAGCACATGTAATGTAGACATTATTTTGTTCTTTCAGGACAGGTCTGAACATCAATAAAAACGAGGTCAGTTGTGGGATATAATAGAGCACAAATCCGTTAGACACATTAGCCTAGTCAGTGGCCTTACCACAAATTCAGAGCTTGACAAGCATAACTTTAAAGACACCAGCAACAGTGGAACCTCAAACGTCCTCTCATTTAGTAAAACATTTGAGTTTCAACTTTCAGCTGCAAAAATGAAGGTGGAGTTTTATGAATGGGAAACGGATTATTACAAACTCCCCCCCCAAAAATGCATCAATGTAATCTCATCTGCCAAAATCGAACCATTCCACAATAAGACACCAGAAAACTACAGTAGCAGTCGGTTGAGTGTCAATGTCCCAGTTGAATGCAACAGGTCGTAGAATACCGAGGTAAAGACAGATGCAGGTAGTCGATTTGCATGCAATTGGATTTTTTTGGACAATGGTTTCCAATTAAATAAGTAAGTAGCCTAGATTACATTCTACAAACGTTTAGAACCTACAAATATTTGAGCGGGAAAACAATTTCAGAAGTCGCAGAATATTTACCTGTTCGCAAGTCTGTCGTGGAAGAAGTTCAGGTCATAGTATTGTCCATACATAATCGTAGTTATAGTCAAACTTACACATAAAGCCCCTACTAGGAAGACACACTTCCTCAAAGAAATCGTCATATTTCTCAAAACTTGAGAACATAATATCTGGTGCTGTTTCAGTAAAAAAAAAAAAAAGTTTGAGTTTAACTTTCCAGTTACAAGTCATTTCCTGCTCTAAATCCCAGGTGAGTCAGTTGGGCGAACAAGGTCCATATCCTTAATGACCCACGTGTTGTGCACAACAGGAGCAATACCATGTTTTCCCTCTGCGTCTTTTTTCGGTCAGAATTTGATCTGTCCCTCAGAGTATGATTGTGTTGTCTCCTTCCTGTTTTCTTATTTTTAACTGTCAGTGCACCTTCCTCGTGTGTGGGGTTTCTTTATATGGAAACGTCGCAATTCACATTAATTGGCAGTTTAAAGAGGTGTGGCCATAATTAGGGAAATTCGGGCTGGCTTGCGTTTCAATGATTCTTTATAACCACTACCTTTTTACCTTTTCAACTTGCTTAAATTTGATACATGATTAGACTACAATTTGAGGAGAGCGTAGTCTACATGCATGCACTACATGTTTATTACAGGTGCCATTGTAGCTAGGATTTTAAGGCCTTGTCTTTGGAGTTATGAGACCGTGCCATATAAGAATTCTCATAAATTCAGATGCATTACGTTACTTAGACTGCGTTTAGACAGGCAGCAGAATTTTGATCTTTTTAAAACGAATTGGTATTTTGACCAATCAGATCAGCTCTGAAAAATACCTGATGTGAAAAGATCTGATGTGATTGGTCAATGTGACACTCTGGCTCCATGGACTTTGATTATTGAGCCAGGGTTGTTCATTTTCTTTTGGGTGTATTTCTATGTTGGTTTCTAGGTGTTCATTTCTATGTTGTGGTGGTTATTATTCATGTGACTCCCAATCGGAGGTAACGAGTGACAGCTGTCGGCTCGTTATCTCTGATTGGGAGCCATATTTAAACTGTTGTGGTTTCACTGTGTGTTTGTGGGTTTTTGTTCCATGTTTCTGTCAGTGTTACAGAGGACTTCACTATCGTCATTTGTTGTTTTTTGTGGTTGCTTTATTAAATAAAGTCATCATGTTCACTCCACGCGCTGCGTATTGGTCCGCTTCTTCAGACGATCGTGACAGTCAAAATACAATTTAGTGGACAAAAGTTCAGTATTGGGCTGCCTGTGTAAACACATCCTTTGTGATCTAGAAATGACAGAGTGGGATGGATAGAGGGGAGTAAGTAATTACATAGATTTGCAGATGGACTGAGAAATCATTTTCCAGCATGACAGAATAGGATTGGGTTTTAATTGGTCTCCAGCTGATGACAGGAACCTTCAACCAGTAGAGCCCCTTTTCCCTTCCGTGACTAGATAAATAACCAAGGGCCAGGGGGAGCACCGAGAGACCAACAGCTGATGTCAAGGTGATTCCTGTCCAGACCAGAAGAATGCAGCACAGATCAGAATGGGAACTCTGCTGCATACCAGAATTTATTTAATGCAGAGATGGGAATGAGTGGTTTTCCCATAGAAATGTAATTTAAAGACGCACTCCAGCTATTTTTGAACTTTTCCAATTCTAAAACAAAATCCCACGTTTAAATACAATAATGTACACACACTTAAAATTGGAATCCGTAGCGGTGAAACTGTCACGTTCATTTGCGATATTACAACAGCAAAGACCTTACTTCAGACAATGAACACAGTTTTTTTCCGGCAGACATCATTGCACACGCAATGGAACAGCAGAGTATGTACTCAGATTTTTTGTTGTTGTTGCTGGAGCTCCTCTGCCGTTTAAAGGTCCAATGCAGTCGTTTTTATCTCAATATCAAATCATTTCTGGGTAACAATTAAATCCATTACTGTGGTTTTCAATTAAAATGGTCAACAAAAAAAGAACTAGCTTCTTAGCAAAGGGCAATTTCTCAAGCAATAATTTTGCTAGGACTGTCTGGGAGTGGTGTGAGTGGGGAGGGGAAAACTGAAAATTAGCTGTTATTGGCAGAGAGGTTTGGAACTCTTTTTCTTATTGGTCTATTAAATCATTTACTGCATGGTGATGTCACCATGGAAGGCCAAAACTCCCTCCCACCAAAACAGGCTGAAATTTCAGGCAGTCTTTTCAAACAGCTCTTACACTAAAAGTGCATTATCATAATTTCACAATTTCACAGTATTATTCCAACCTCATAGTGTGGAAATATACCCTCACCAGCCAGTTTATTAGGTATACCACTCCATTTACGAAAATGGATCGCTCCTACAGACAGTGAGTCATGTGGCCATGGCTTGTTATATAAAGCAGGCAGACAGGCTTTGAGGCATTCAATTACTGTTCGATTGAACTTTAGAATGGGCAAAGCGAGTGACCTAAGCGACTTTGAGCGTAGTATGCCAGGCGCGCTGGATCCAGTATCTTAGAAACGGCCGTCCTCCTGGGCTTTTCACGCACAACAGTGTCTAGGGTTTACCAAGAATGGTGCGACAAACAAAAAACATCCAGTCAGCGGCAATCCTGTGGGCGAAAACAGCTCGTTGATGAGAGAGGTCGAAGGAGAATGGCAAGAATCATGCAAGCTAACAAGCGGGCCACAAATGGACAAATAACGCCGCAGTACAACAGTGGTGTGCAGAACTGCATCTCAGAACGCACAACTCGTCGATCCTTGTCACGGATGGGCTATTGCCGCAAACGACCACAACGGGTTCCACTTCTATCAGCTAAAAACAAGAAGAAGCGGCTCCAGTGGGCACATGATCACCAACAGGTCCGAACTGGTACTAGATGGGTGTACCTAATAAACGGGCCGGTAAACGGCCGGTATATAAAACACAGGAAAATCACGTTTTTGACTTAACTGTGGCTTTAATAAACAAAACAAAAACAATAATACATGTGCCTGGGGCTGTTTCTCCAAGTGCAGAGCTTGGCTTTAAGGGTAAAAAAAGCAACAACAACAAAAAATATGTTGCCCTCTGATGTCATCGGCCTCCCACCTTGATTGAGGAACATTTACATTTTAGTCATTTAGCAGACGCTCTAATCCAGAGCGATTTACAGTTAGTGCATACATTATTATTTTTTATTTTTTTCATACCCCCCGTGGGAATCGAACCCACAACCCTGGTGTTGCAAACGCCATGCTCTACCAACTGAGCTACATCCCCACAATAGTGTCAGAGGATACCTGGACCACCTATTGAGATGTGCCTTTTATTAAGTAAATCAGGTGATAAATGAGCGGAAAAGGAGACTGGATGTCACGGTTTCGGCCGAGGCTGCTCCTTCTCCTTGTTCGGGCAGGCTTCGGCGGTCGTCGTCCCCGGAGTACTAGCTGCCACCGTTCGTTGTTTCTGTGTTTGTTTGGTTTGGTCTGTTTTGGTACACCTGTTTCTCATTTTGTCTTGATTATGTGTCCTTTAAGTTCTCGTTGTTTCTGTCTTGTGGTCGTGTGTAGTTGTTCCTTGTCAGCAGGTGCTTCCTGTCAGTTTGTGCTCTATTCTGTTTTAGATAGAGAGTCCGCACTTGTTGTGCGTGTTTTGCATTTATACGCTGTGTGCGTTAATTTTTCTCGTGCCTCCGGCTCTGTTTGTAGCCGTTCATTCTGTGGACTTTACTAAAGTATTTTTGGACTAGCATCTGTGTCCTGCATCTGATTCCTTCACCACACCTACGCCCGCTTTGACACTGGAGTAGGACTTTCATTTGAATTCTGTGGGTATTCCACTAAAACCCCTACTTCTTCTCTGATCCAAACTGGGTGTCCTTAATCTTCTCCATTGTCTCTGTCTTCTAACTAATACTCACCTGTGGTGCTATGTAGAATGATGCCAACACAGCTTACAAAAGTTATGGCATGAGGATGAAGCCAATTTATACTAGGAAGTGATTATAATTATGCCTTGAAATTTATTATGACATAAACACAAACATTGCATGACTTTGATAACGATCTGAGCAACTATATTTTTTATAAGGTGTTTTTCAAACATGTACTGTGTAACTTTTTCAAACATGTTAGTGGTACCACCCCACAGAGGAATGATAAGAGTGTGACAAACAGTAGATGGGAAGACTACTCATCTAGTTGTGGTGTGGTCAAAACAGCTAGACCATATCAGTGTAGCCTACCTCATTTGTCCTTGCCTGGTTTCACATGTACAACACATAATCAGAGAAACATTGGACAAGGCATAAACAACTTGTATGTGTTCATGTGACACAATCATAAAAGTTGTTTAAACATTTTTACATTTCATAGCTTGCTATTTCTTATAGAAGTTTAGCAAAATAATGTTGGTGTTAGACTTACTGAAAAAATATCTAAAACTAGCCCAATTTGAAATCATGATACAGTGTAGAAACAGAGTTGAAATGAAAGTGTTATCACTCAAACAAACATAAAAAAAATCATGATCACACAACCTGTTTTGAGTGTCATATTATTTAATAAAATAAATGGTAAAAAGATACACCAGAGTACTAACCACAGGAGGCTGCTGAGGGGAGGACGCCTCATAATAATGGCTGGATTGGAGTGAATGGAATGGTATCAAACACAAGGAAACCATGTGTTTGATGTGTTCGATACCATTGCATTTATTCTGTTCAAGCCATTAGTATGAGCCCGTCCTCCCCAATTAAGGTGCCACCAGCCACCTGTGGTACTAACTATTAAAACCTCATAGCTTGAGACTCTAAACAAACTACTAAAATATCTCCACACAGTATGTAAAGGGTAGATCTCACACTCAGACCTCCCTGATCAACCGTTAAAAACATTTGATTCAAAATATGGAGTGTTTAGAATATCTGAAAAACATATACACTGAGTGTACAAAACATTAGGAACACCTACCTAATATTGTGTTTTACATTCAAGTATTGTACAATTTGTTTTGGTCTTATAGGTAATGCCATTTAACCTATCACTCTACAGTATCTCACAATATTAAACATATTGTCTTTGTCTGTTTTGGATCATTCTGACCTGACACGATAAGTCAAACATACATACTGTATTATACATTGACAGTTGCTCTGCTTGACACCTGCACTCTAAAAAGGGGGAACAGGCTATTCAGCCCTATACAAGGTTGAGAGGTTGACAATAACAGCACCGCCCCATTCTGCTCATGTGGGTCAACTCTCCATTCTCCCAGACTACAGGGAGTAGAGTTTGAGCTGCTCCTCCATGTCTCCCTCAGTCACCTCCCCTAGTGCTTCCTGGTTCTGCATCAGCAGGAGAAAGATGGCCGCCAACTGATCGTTTTGCACCCTAGAACAAATACACACAGACATAATGGCACGGCTTCCAATGCCTGGGTCTACATGACACACTGACACACTCACACTCATCAACACACACAATAGATACATATAACAGAAACTAACTGTACACAAACAACACGTGACATCCAAAAAAAGCACACTGTTATCAGTGTTTGTGAGTGTGTGTGTGTGTGTGCGCACAGGACATACACATACGTGTACATAGTTGGATACGATGTGTCTTCTAATGTTATAATAAACACAGCTATAAAACATATCCTGGGGTAGACAGGTGCTTCACAGTTTATTATTGCCATCATTCACATACAGGACATTTACATGCTGCCTTATAAAAACACTTTATAACACTTCAGGGGACCTTCTTCTAGAGGGCTTCTTTCTCAAGTTCCACTGAAGTTAACTGCACATCCATTGGTGTGAACACCTACCTGACAGAGGCACGTCAACTAAGGCACGTCTTCAGCATACAAAGCCCTACTAGTTACCAGAAATCATATGATGGGTGGTGCAATGAGAACGGCTATTATTGCGTACGTACATAGATAGATTTTAAGTTATGATATCATCATCAATCCATGTATGACCTGATCTGGCTTACATAGAAAGATGCAATACATGACATACTGATTAGCATTGTGTTGTATGTAAATGTACTACAAAATGTGCTACAAAGTAGGTGAGCAAAATTCAATGATGAGATTAATTTACTGCTTTTAATTATTAATGTGCTGATCTGCATAAAATGGAAAGATGTGTGGATTAATGGATGGAAATGAGTAAGAAGCTTAAACAAGCATTGGTTTTAGACAAACTGGCTTTTAATAATCAATAGTTTACAAAAGCCCAAAAACTTCATGTTTAAACAAAACATTTCAATCTCTCTACAAAAACCACTATGGGTTGTCATACACATATTCCACTTTAGCCATTCTAACAACCGAGCTCCAGTCCCATATGAAAAGAAGCCCATTCATTGTCAGTGTGCATTGGTTACATACTTCTGAAGTGACAAAAGCCCCAACGATCGTCAGAGTCAGGACAGGAGTGCGATATATGGTTCTCAGCATTCAGAATGCAATCATTAGGCTAGTCGGATGTTACTGATTGGCATTTGTTACGTTTCTTAAAGTGTCTGGGACTGGCTCACAATGGACAGTAGCCACACAGACCAAGACTTGGGTGGAGGGGGTCTTTGCATGTCTTGGCTTTAAATCACAGTTTCATATTTTAAAACAATGAAAAACAACACAACTCGTCTCTACCCTTCACCCATAATAGCTATTTAAACACTTCCTTACTGTATTGGTATTGCAATGGTCATCGTTCTCTTTGAAAGCAGGGGTTCCCGACCTTTCATTTTTCAGAAACGTTTTTTGCACACCCCACACCTCATACTCTGTAATAAGCAGACTCAGAATCCAGATTGAAGAATTCCCGCTCGAATCAAAGGATAGACGCCACCAGTAAGACAGCAGATAGAAAGCGAGGGGGGAGGGGAGTACAGATTCACATAGGCACTTGTGTGTTTGGTGTAATGCAGCATGCTATTCACAGGCAGAGTTGAGCAGTAGCCTTTAACTCACATCCTTCAAAAGTAATAAAGAAGGAAAGAAAAGAGGAGAGGACAAAAAGCAACAGATATTTTCCAGATCAACAGCAGAGTCGCCGGACAATCAACAGAAGAGATCACTCTTTTCAGCAGAGGTTTCAAAGGTTCTTCTTCAGTGATCACTTTTCAGGAAACAAAGTAAAGAATAGAAAGGTGTGGGTGTAGAGTCCTTCATTTTCTTCATCGCCTACTCAGCTGCACTGAAAAACAGAGAGAACTAATATATCACTACAATGTGGTACAGTTTTATCTATTGATAAATATAAGTATTTCATTGATATTATACACCGGTTATTGTTATTAGCTGAAGAGCCAGAAATGTTAAGTAGCTGTAGTATTGGAATTTGACTGATATCAGACTCAAGATTTGGAAGAGAGAGAGTGAGATCACTCACCATTGCCATGGTTGTTATGTCAGCATGCAGCAGGGTTTAGTAGGTTTCAGGAGACCTAGAGCAGACAGTGCTCTGACCAAAGGTTGAGCAAAACACACCCGGAAATAGCATACCACCATAAAATACCCACCACCACCACAGATCCCCCTCCCCACCCTAACCATAACCCTTTAACCTAACTCCTAACCTTAACCCTAACCTTAACCCTTAGTCTAGCTAACGTTAGCCACAACAAATTGGAATTCGTAACATATCATATGTTCAGCAATCTCGTAACATATCATACGAATTGTATTTCGTAACATCATACAAAATGGATTGTGGACATCTACAAATTAATATATACCATACGAAACTTAGCATATTATACTAATTAGAGTGTCCCGGATTTACATTTACTATGTAACGTCTACCCCTGAGTCTAGGTTGCCCCTAGATGTAACAATGTTGTAATTGGAGACAGGACAGGCATACAGTAATACACATTCTAGATAGACCTACAGACACTGGTAGGCTGAACATGAACAGTTTATGAGCAAAAAATATGTTGGGAAGATACTCATATTCCAGTGAGTCAGCCTTATTGGAATAATAAAGTTGATCTTTGTTTGTCAAGTAGAGCCAATAAATGCAGCTTGCAAATAGTGGCCTGATTTGCATTTTCAGGCTACACTGATCAAATGCTGTCACCATCTGGCTATTAGCTGACAGTTCATTAGGTATACACTATACAATCTTGTATCACTGTCTGTCACTCTGACTTGGCAACATATCATGACAAAACATATCATGGTAAAATAAGTCCCAGCCCTGTTCCTCAAACATTTTATCAACAGAGTGTAATAAAAATGCAATTATGGTGGAAGCATTTCAGCTCACACAGACACAGTAAAGAAATCCCCCCAATTTAAGTGTCTCACTACCTCAAAATCGCCTGCAGAGGGCACAATGGTATAGCAGCAAAGGTCTAAGATTCAGGTGCTCAGCAAAAATTAAACTTCAAAACTGTAACTCCCTCTTAAGGCATGGCTCAGGCCTCATGTAGTTACCACATGACATGTCTGTGACATGGGACCTGCATACAGGAACAGGACTTTGTGTTCCAACTCTGTTTACAGAGTGCTTAGCAGCTGTCTATATGTTCACCTCAAAAGAAACAGAGCAATGTATATAGTTACCATATGACTGTTTCATGTACATATCGATTGAAAATAATACATAATATTCCGTACTTACTACTACTTTTACTACTACTATTACTACTACTATTACTACTACTCAATATTTACGTTGTAGGCCATCATCGGAGCACTTTTAGCACACAGCTTTTGAAGAAGCTCAAATGTATTCAATCCACATCATAGCTCTCTGCAAGGCCCCCTGAGTGTGTGCAAGCGCAGCTGTTGGCACAAGATTAGTTCTAATTTTGCAGGTGGCTCCTAAAATCAGAGTGGCCCTGATAAAACCCCCACCCAACCACTAAATTAACAAACTCTTTAATACTATCATGGCAGCCATTTTGGGTGTGCAGTATTTGCAAGTGAGGAACTGATTCTCTCTCAAGCATTTGTTTAGCAGGTGTCACGCGCAACCAACCAATTCCAAATGCATTCACCTCTGGCACCAGCATTAAGAGGTAAAGAATGTGCCTTGGTGAATGATTCCTCACAGATGTCATCTCAATAGAAGGTGGGGGGGAAGGTCTACATAGGGACAGACCTTTGTATGTTTTATATGAAGTCTCCCCTGCAGCACTGATGATGACCCACATTGGTGCCCCAGTGCAGTATTTCCCATGATCGCAGGTCCCTTTGTTTTCAATGGCCGTGAGGCAGCAGCATATGATGACTATTAACTGTATCCTTATAGAACCTTAAGCTCCAGGATATTAGACTGTCTGAAGACACAGGGGGACATAGAGGGAGAGATGGCGGAGGGATTGGAGAGGGGTGTTGGGGAAGGGATGTACAGTGCATTCGGAAAGTATTCAGACCCCTTGCCTTTTTCCACATTTTGTTACGTTACAGCCTTATTCTAAAATGGATTAAATTGTAAATAAGGTATTTCTGTTTTTTATTTTTAATAAATTAGCTAAAAGGTCTAAAAACCTGTTTTTGCTTTGTCATTATGGGGTACTGTGTGTAGATTGATAAGGAACAAAAATTAATTGTATCCATTTTAGAATAAGGCTGTAACGTAACAAAATGTGGAAAAAGGGAAGGGGTCTGAATACTTTCCGAATGCACTGTAGGTCTGGTGGTCGTTGGCGGGGATCAAACAGAAAGTGTATAATAGAACGAATAAAGCAAGCTCTGCCAGCATGTGCCCTATCTGACGCAGTTGTGTTCTCTACCACATCAGTGGAAGCCTATTAGTGGCTAACAAGTCCCTTCAAAAACAGAAAAACAATAGCCTACTGCAGCCCATTCGCCTGGTGGCAAGGTACACTGTTGGTGATGTCATAGTGTAATCAGTAAATGGGTGAATGCATAGATACACACTGCTTTCACCTTTCATATATGTGTGTGTGTGTGTACTGTATATGGCTCTGCCCTTCACCAGTGATGGAGTGGCAGTCACACAGTGTGTCACACCCTGGGTAGTGGGTGAGGGGAGCAAGGAGAGGGAGGTGAGGGGGTCAGAGGGAGGTCGGGTGGTCAAGTGAAGGGTTTTGAGTGGTAACGTGAGGGTGGTATTTTTGAGACTTGGGAGTGGATAAGAGGCTCTGGGGTGGGGGGTTAAAGTGAAATTATACCTTACCCATAATCCTTCCCTACTCACAGTGTGCTTGTCGATGTTGCTTATAGAGAGGTAAAGTCAGGTGTGAGCTCTATCCTGAAAAGATAAATGCAGGGTGAAAGCTGTTATGTACAGCAGCCCAGAACTTTACACAATTCCTCAGCTTGGATAACAGACAACTTAACCACAACTTTGGCCCCAACTTTGGCACTTATGGAAATGCAAATGGGTTTCACATGCTTACATCTTCTCCATATAAAACCTAGTGCCAAAAGTAAGAGCTGTATGATGTAAAGTTTAGGCCAAAGTTGTGGTTGAGTTTAATTCAGGCCCAACGGTTGGTGTGGTGAGCAAGTACATGCTGTGCTCTCATGTGTAAACACACAAGTGAAAGGCACAAGGTACAGGGCACAGGGATTTAGTAACATATAGCTGGGTTTGGGGCTGGAGTGGGACTATAGTTTCTCGTATAAAGATGTATTAATACATTGTTGGTCATTTAAAACCCTGAGTCACTGCTCAGGCTCCAAACAAGAGTGGAAGCATACTCCCCTAAAAAGACAAAGAAAAACATTCCTGAAACTCAGGCCCACATGCCTTTCCTCTCACCCCTCCTTCTTCTTCCGCAGCTCGCATCTCCATGGTAACATAATAAACCAACAGAGCCAAGCCAGGCAGATATTTCAAGACCTTGATTAAATTCCTGTGTTGGTGACACAAGCCACCAATCACAAGGCATTTAAGACATCCACTCCCCTCGCTATAGAATCTGGGGAGAACCCCGCCCCCCCCAAAAAAAAAAAATCACACCCCTAAACAGAGTCCCCATCCGCCCCCTGCATGCTCACTCACTAAGTCATTCCAACCCCCAGCAAGTATTGGGCCCCAGGCTCACTGCACTGCTCCACTAGCAGAGAACAGGACTGGCTAAACCAAAAGTTACATCACATAAAGCCTCCCTCCCTCTGCTTATGCAAGTTCAAGCCCTATGATGATGATGATGATGATGATGAATAGATAGATAGAGATAGATAGATGGGGGAGAGAGAGAGAGGGGGGAGAGAGAGAAAAAAAAAAAAAAAAAAGAGAGAGAGAGAGAGAGAGAGAGAGAGAGAGAGAGAGAGAGAGAGAGAGAGAGAGAGAGAGAGAGAGAGAGAGAGAGAGAGAGAGAGAGAGAGAGAGAGAGAGAGAGAGAGAGAGAGAGAGAGAGAGAGAGAGAGAGGCTATGCCGGCCCCCCACCACAAGCCCGAGAACAGGACTGGCTAAACCAAAAGTTACATCACATAAAGCCTCCCTCCCTCTGCTTATGCAAGTTCAAGCCCTATGATGAGAGAGAGAGAGAGAGAGAGAGAGAGAGAGAGAGAGAGAGAGAGAGAGAGAGAGAGAGAGAGAGAGAGTGGCTATGCCGGCCCCCCACCACAAGCCCACCACAGTCTATAGGATGATGTTTGGCATTACAAACTAAGAGTAACCTCTAGGCTTCAAAACAAGCAGTCTTTGTTGTTGTTTTTGTCTCCTTCTTTAAGTGCCCCTCAGTTCACTAATCTTATTTTACAATCTGGTGACCTATAAAGATACAGAACATCCCACTGGGCACACACTGGTTGAATCAACATTGTTTCCACGTCATTTCAATGAAATTACGTCTGTACCCAGTGGGATGTCTCAAGTCTACATTTCTTTTGAGGGAGTTAGTAGCTACAGGTACAGAGTCTGGAAAGTCCCTCACTGCTTTGGTGGGTTATTGGTTTAACTGTCCACTCTGTGACCAACCTCCTCCTCCTATCTGCAGGGGAGATGTTGTCATAGATGGCACCTAAATGCCAGGTCAACACACAAGGACAGGATAGAGGAGGGAGTAAGATAGGGAGAAGGTGGTTGCATTGGCGTGAAGTAGGAGGATAGGTTAGACTAGAGTCATGCCACAGTGCCAGGAGAAGGGTGGCAGTAGGGAGAGAGAGGGGGGCACTCACCTCTGCTCCTCCTCCATCTCCTCCTTGGTCATCAGCTTCTCCAACTTGCTCATCTTCATTCCTGGGGTAAAGTGCACCTCCTCAGCTGTTACCACGTCAGAGAAAACAGGAGGGACCATGGTCAACACACACATACACATCATTCATACATACAGTACAAGGAACCCTAATGTTTGCAAGCTCTTTTTCTCTCTGATAGTGAAAGAGACACTGATCAGAGTAAGCAAACCATTTTTAAAGGAGTCCATTGTACCAAGAAGATACAAGCTCAATAATTAGATGTAATGTGGTGTTAAATGTAACACCTGTTACATTTACATAGAGATCTTAAACATGATCATAGGATGACAAGAGTTAAGACATCACATAGTTGTAGCTCCATGGAACTGCATTACGGTGAACTAGTGTTCATTTTCTGTCAACTTCAAATGACTCAATGAATACACTGAGTATACAAAACATTAAGAACATCTGCTCTTTTCATGGCATAAACTGACCAGGTGAATCCAGATGCAAGCTATGATCCCTTATTGATTTCACTTGTTAAATCCACTTCAATGAGTGTAGGTGAAGGGAAGGAGACAGGTTAAAGAATGATTTTTAAGCCTTGAGACAATTGAGACATGGATTGTGTATGTGCCATTCAGAGGGTGAATGGGAAAGACAAAATATTGAGGCTGTTCTGAGGGCAAAAGGGCTGGGGTGCAACTCAATATTAGGAAGGTGTTCC